>NW_028300949.1:0-8902 GCF_049000335.1 Polistes dominula
TCCAGAATGTGGTCTAGACAGAAAGAGTCTTTTTAAAACTTTAATAAATAAAAAAAGCAAATGAAATATTTTGGCCAAATAATAAAGAATATATTGTATTTTTCCGTGTAATCTGCAAAAGATATGTTCTTCTTTATTGCATTTAAACAAGCATTTCTAGACACAGTTCTATCTTAACACATACAAAAGTAGCTGCGATTCTACAAATTGTTAGAAATAAAAAGTAAAAATCTGTGAAGAAATATAAAAAAAATTCTATTGTACCTTATCCGTTTAAAAGGAAGAAGAGAAATTTAAGACCTCGTCGGCATATTAAAGAATCTCTTGATAATTCTGAGTATGCTTAACAGATTTTGATTTTTCTTAAGGGGACCTTCTACTCTGCAGTTTTCAAAAATTTTTTTTTTCTTTACTTTTTTCGAATGTATATATATGTAGAAATATTGTGTTAAAATTTCAAAAAGATCCGATGTCTCTAACTACATTTTTTTGCTGCCTGAACGTTACTATCTCGGACCTCTCTCCTGAGCGTTCGGCGAGCACGGTTCTTATATCGGCTACGGAGACTCCAAGACTTTTAAAATGCTGCTTTATTATCATCCATACGGTAAAGATTTCATTGTTAAAAAGTTGAAGTGTATTTTGCATGTGGCAAAACGTATTTTTAAGCGCGTTAATATGGCAAGAAAAGCTCTCATACAAAAGAAGAAAATTTAAAAGAAAAGCGCCTAACCGCCAAAAAAAAATAAGAACCGTAGCAAAAACAGTAGTGAAGAGAAAAACGACTGTTGTGAAAAAAAGTTCCTGAAGTAAAAACTAAAAATTTACAATCAAATTGATGAAAGAACTCTCAGAGATCTACGGTTTAGCAGTCAGAAAAAATTTAAATTCTTCATAGGATATGCGTAACGAGATTTGGGCAGGATACTACCACAAAATTTCGACTGATGCCAAGCCGAAGCATTCTAAGTGTTCCATCGACTGGTGAAAGTAACCCAAATCTAAGGCACATGGCACCTAAACACATGTTTAACGGCAAAAAAGTTGTTGAAATTGCGTGCAAAGTTTCAGCATGTATCTTCAACGAAGGATTCCGAACAGTTATGAAGATAAAGGAAACGATGGGCATGAAAATTGGGCCAGGAGCGATCGACTTTGCTAAAAGACGCGACGACCGACGTATCGAATCTGCGAACCGTCGAAGCTCTGAGTGCTCAAAAGATGCCAGTTCAAAGTGGAAGAAGGCAAGACTGGAAGAAATTGAAGAATATGAACAAGAAGAAGGTCTATTGTACGGTCCAGGCATCGCAGATTAAGTTTAGGTAAGAATTTTCCACGATTTTGAGTAGAAAAAAACTTTAAACGCGTTTATCTCGAAACTATGTTTTAAAATACTAGCTCCATCGTATCTCACGAACCAGTTAACCGATTCTTATAAAATTTAATCCACATATTCTACACATGAGCTGTAACAAAGTGACGGAGAGTTTTTTCTTATATTTTAATTTTTACTATTTATTTTTAGTCAAAAACAATGAAAAAAAAGGTTAAATTTACGTTTTTTTTGTAATTTGTCCACCATTTTTTTATTTATTGATAAAATTTTTATATAAAACTGTCACTTTGTAGCTGAAGTCATACAGAATATAAAACCATTTTACTTTTATGTTTCAGGTAAGCCATTCTCAAGTTCTGATGGAGCTACCAAAGCACTATAGTTTTAAGGTGTTTTCTTATACTACTGTTTTTGCAATAAAAAATTAATTAAAATGAAAAAATAAAAATTCATTTATATAGTTTAAGACTCAATTTAACAAACCCAACAACTTTTATATCGATATGTTTTATAGTTGTCTTGGAAAAAATTCGCGAAAATAGCCTTTTTTTAGGTGCTCAGAGTAGAAGGTCCCCTTAATACGTTCTAACATACATCCCTAGATCCCTTTATAACTACACACACATTAAAAAAAAACAAGATTCTAGAAATTGATTTTTAAAAAAAGATAAAGAAATCCTACGCCTTAGCTTGCAAAATATTTCATTATAAAAATCAATACATTAGGGAATTAATTTGTTTCCTTTAAATACCCTCCTATTTATAATTTATAAAGAAATATACAGGTTCTCACAACGCTTAATGGACGGAAAGATCAAAGAAATAAACAGCTTTTTTTCAAATAAATAAAAGAAAGTAATATTATCTTGGAACTTAAGAACATCCTTTGATGATTGTTAGTTATTTCAAATAAACGCGTTTAAACTTGACGCGTTCAGATACAAAAATACAATAACTTTTCTGAAAATATTAAAAGAGTTGCGATTCAAGAAATACATCTAAAAGATTGGAAAACCATCTTTGAATGAATATAGATAAATACTTTAGGGAACATTTTTCATGTCAGAAAAAAGAGAGATTTATGACATCGTCCGACTATTAAATAATCTATTGATGATTCTGAATAATCTCTATTAAATTCGTTTATGCTTAAAACGTTCGTACACGCATTACAAAAGCACTTTCACCATCACACATATGAAAAGAGCCGCGATGCTAATAAGTGATTAAAAAAAAAAAAGAAAAAAACGTTGAACTTAACGTAGAAAAATATTTTTTTGGAAACAAATATCCTTTCTGGTAATAAACTTGTTTGTCTAGAGTAATATATTCTTTCATATAATATACATTAAAAAAGTAAAATTTTCAGAATGTGGTCTAGACAGAAAGAGTCTTTTTAAAACTTTAATAAATAAAAAAAGCAAATGAAATATTTTGGCCAAATAATAAAGAATATATTGTATTTTTCCGTGTAATCTGCAAAAGATATGTTCTTCTTTATTGCATTTAAACAAGCATTTCTAGACACAGTTCTATCTTAACACATACAAAAGTAGCTGCGATTCTACAATTTGTTAGAAATAAAAAGTAAAAATCTGTGAAGAAATATAAAAAAATTCTATTGTACCTTATCCGTTTAAAAGGACGAAGAGAAATTTAAGACTTCGTCGGCATATTAAAGAATCTCTTGATAATTCTGAGTAAGCTTAACAGATTTTGATTTTTCTTAATACGTTCTAACATACATCCTTAGATCCCTTTTTCACTACACACACATTAAAAAAAAAACAAGATTCTAGAAATTGATTTTTAAAAAAAGATAAAGAAATCCTACGCCATAGCAAGCAAAATATTTCATTATAAAAATCAATACATTAGGGAAAAAATTTGTTTTCTTTAAATACCCTCCTATTTATTATTTATAAAGAAATATACAGGTTCTCACAACGCTTAATGGGCAGAAAGATCAAAGAAATAAACAGCTATTTTTCAAATAAATAAAAGAAAGTAATATTATCTTGGAACTTAAGAACATCCTTTGATGATTTTATAATTTATAATCGATTAAATTACAAGAAAACTTTTAGAACTACATTGTACATTATTCAGCAATCTAATGATATTTGCAGATTACCTACATTATAGAAAAATTACTAGGTCTACAAAAATCCGATTTTAGAATATCGGAAATTTTTCGTTTTTTTAGATATACATATATTTCCTATCGTACAAAATAGATTATAATTACTGTTATTATGTTAAAAAATGTATGTAATTTTCGCATACAATTATCGTTTGTATGTTTCTTTACTACGTAAGGGAAAAACTATATGATTACAGATATAATAAGCTAATACATTAGATGATTCTTAGATCTTTAATAAAAAGTAATTTTGTCATTTAAAAACGATAAAATTACAAGAATACTTTTAGAATTACATTGTACATCATTCAGCAATCTAATGATATTTGCAGAATAACTACATTATAGAAAAATTACTTAGGTCTACAAACATCCGATGTAAGAATATCGGAAATTTTTCGTTTTTTTAGATATACATATATTTCCTATCGATACAAAATAGATTATATTACTGTTATTATGTTAAAAAATGTATGTAATTTTCGCATACCATTATCGTTTGTATGTTTCTTTACTACGTAAGGGAAAAACTATAGGATTACAAAAAAGATATGTTAATTCATTAGATGATTCTTATATCTTTAATAAAAAGAAATTTTGTTATTTAAGATCGATAAAATTACAAGAAAAATTTTTAAATTACATTGCACATAATTCAGCAATCTAATGATATTTGCAGATTAACTGCATTATAGAAAAATTACTCAGTCTACAAAAATCCGATGTAAGAATATCGGATATTTTTCGTTTTTTTAGATATACATATATTTCCTATGATACAAAATCGATTTAATTACTGTTTTATGTTGAAAAATGTACGTAATTTTCGCATACAATTATCGTTTGTATGTTTCTTTACTGCGTTAGAGAAAAACTAAAGGATTGCAAAAATGATATGCTAATACATTTGATGATTCTTATATCTTTAATAAAAAGAAATTTTATAATTTATAATCGATTAAATTACAAGAAAAATGTTGGAACTACATTGTAAAATATTCAGCAATCTAATGATACTTACAGATTAACTGCATTATAGAAAAATTTCTTAGTCTACAAAAATCCGATGTAAGAATATCGGATATTTTTCGTTTTTTTAGATATACATATATTTCCTATGATACAAAATCGATATAATTACCGTTTTATGTTGAAAAATGTACGTAATTTTCGCATACAATTATCGTTTGTATGTTTCTTTACTGCGTTAGAGAAAAACTAAAGGATTGCAAAAATGATATGCTAATACATTTGAAGATTCTTATATCTTTAATAAAAAGAAATTTTATAATTTATAATCGATTAAATTACAAGAAAAATGTCGGAATTACATTGTAAAATATTCAGCAATCTAATGATACTTACAGATTAACTGCATTATAGAAAAATTTCTTAGTCTACAAAAATTCGATGTAAGAATATCGGAAATTTTTCGTTTTTTTAGATATACATATATTTCCTATGATACAAAATAGATTATATTACTGTTATTATGTTGAAAAATGTATGTAATTTTCGCATACAATTATCGTTTGTATGTTTCTTTACTACGTTAGAGAAAATCTATAGGATTACAAAAATGATATGTTAATTCATTAGATGATTCTTATATCTTTAATAAAAAGAAATTTTGTTATTTAAAATCGATAAAATTACAAGAAAAATTTTGGAATTACATTGTACATTATTCAGCAATCTAATGATATTTGCAGATTAACTGCATTATAGAAAAATTACTTAGTCTACAAAAATCCGATGTAAGAATATCGGAAATTTTTCGTTTTTTTAGATATACATATATTTCCTATGATACAAAATCGATTTAATTACTGTTTTATGTTGAAAAATGTACGTAATTTTCGCATACAATTATCGTTTGTATGTTTCTTTACTGCGTTAGAGAAAAACTAAAGGATTGCAAAAATGATATGCTAATACATTTGATGATTCTTATATCTTTAATAAAAAGAAATTTTATAATTTAAAATCGATTAAATTACAAGAAAACTTTTAGAACTACATTGTACATTATTCAGCAATCTAATGATATTTGCAGATTAACTGCATTATAGAAAAATTACTTAGTCTACAAAAATCCGATGTAAGAATATCGGAAATTTTTCGTTTTTTTAGATATACATATATTTCCTATGATACAAAATCGATTATATTACTGTTATTATGTTGAAAAATGTATGTAATTTTCGCATACAATTAGCGTTTGTATGTTTCTTTACTGCGTAAGAGAAAAACTATAGGATTACAAAAATAATATGTTTATTCATTAGATGATTCTTATATCTTTAATAAAAAGAAATTTTGTTATTTAAAATCGATAAAATTACAAGTGTCACGTCCAGTGACGTCTAAATTCGAATTTCGTGCACTACACCCAAAAGTTTTAAATTTGGTAAACTCTGTCGTATTTGAATATTATTAGTCTGTTTAATTTTTGCGTAAAAGTAATTTGTTAAACTTTAGTTTGTATAATTTTGCGTGAAAATAGTTCTATAAGTACTATGTAAACCTTGCGAGAAAAATTTTTCTTTTTATATATATACATATATCTCATACTGTTTGTTTTAGTATATAAATTCGATACTTTGTATGTACATTAGTTATTAGATCAATTATAATAGATCATTTTCGTTCGCGCTAATGTACCTTATTTTCACGCTATATATATACTTAAATATTTGGTAATTATGCTTTTCTTTTCCATATTGTTATTATTCTTTGTAAAGATAATTCTGTATTTCCTATGAACGACCATCGATAAATTGTATTTTGTAGAATGGATAAATTAGAGTATTGAGAATCCATTGTCGTTCATAGAGAAATCTGCATTACCGACAGTGTCGGTCGGTAACGAGTTTAGTCGATAAGTAAATGTCGGTAATACCGACATTGCGTTCTTCCAGTACTGACTTATCGGTCGACGTTATATTGGAATGATTGTTTTTAAATTATTATTTCAATGTGCATAAAATATTCATACTTTATTATATTATATTCGTTACTCATATTCTGTCTGCACGTGCATTTTTGCTGACGGCGCAGTCCCAGGAGCTCGCGCTTGATAACATTCCAATGTAACTGACACTTATCTTTCTTCGGAGAATTCGCGCTTGATAAAATTCCAATGTAAGTAATACTTATTTCTCTTCGAAGAATTCGCGCTTGATAAAATTCCAATGTAAGTAATACCTATTTCTCTTCGAAGAATTCGCGCTTGATAGTAACTAATATTTTTGTCAGCGAATTCTTCTCCTTGACTTGGGTCTCACGGTGTGGGAGTCAGTAGTGGAGGAAGCATTTTTTGCGTAAGTGGGAGGTACTCCCACTCTTCCGAAACGGACGCTTCTTGCGATGCTACGTTCGTCCATGAAGTCAGTCCACCTTAAATTATCATCGAGTACGTGTCTAGCTTAGTCTAAAGATTGTCTAGTTTTGTACTAATTTTCTGAGTTCATTTATAAGTCCACCATATACAGTAATTGAGTACGTGTCTAAGATTTGTCTAAGAGTAGATCTAGTTTTGTAATAATTTTCTAAGTCCATTTATAAGTCCATCTCATATAATCATTTGGTACTTGTCAAAAATTTGTCTTAAGTTTTGTTCTAGTACTCCAAGTGTACTTATAAAGTCCACCTTATATAATTATTGAGTACGTTTCTTAAATTTGTCTAATGTTCGTTTAGTTTTGATTTTAAGTGTTATTATAATAATCTACTACTGCGTGTATCTAAATCTTGTGTTGTGAGTTGAAATTTCGTGGTGTGATCTGATTCGATTATCGACGATTTATGAATATTAACTTGGTATTTTAACTTAGGCTGATTTACAATCAGTTCATTTAAATTTTGTTACTAAGTTCTCTCTCTCTTGTTTAATAGAACTTAGTCATTGTCTTCGAACATTTTATTCTTAGTTATTATTGCTATCATAAATCTTTGCAAGCCTAAGTCCTTTATTTGTTACCAAATTAATATTCCGTTAACATTGTTCATTAATAATTGTGTGTGTGTGCAACAAGGTGTTTATTGTGTAACAATTTAAATCTAAATTTAAATTTTAAAATATACTATATTGTTATTCTACATTGTGATTGTGATTTAACAACTGCACCCTTCCTTCAAACGCCAATTTCAGTCGGTATATTTGGATTGCATCTCCCATTGGCCAGCACCGGAAACCAGGTAAGAATTAAAGATTTGGTTAACATCCAGGGTTGAGTTTTCTTTGACATATTGACGTCCGACGCTCCGGTATCCGCGAGTAAAGCCTATCCCGGGTAAAGTACTGGATAAGCAGGCTGACCCAAAAACAGGCATTGACTTTCTTTTTCTTATCCGAGTAAACGACTGCAAGGTCGTGACCGGTTGAGAAATCTCTAAATTCGTTCTTACTCTTCAAGTAAGAACTGGTGACAGCGGCCACTCGTGAAATCTCTTCTCGAGACGTAACACAAGAAAAATTTTGAAATTAAATTGCACATAATTCAGCAATCTAATGATATTTGCAGATTAACCGCATTATAGAAAATTTCTTAGTCTACTAAAATCCGATGTAGGAATATCGGAATTTTTTCGTTTTTTTAAATATACATATATTTCCTATGATACAAAATCGATTTAATTATTGTTTTATGTTGAAAAATGTACGTAATTTTCGCATACAATTATCGATTGTATGTTTCTTTACTGCGTTAGAGAAAAACTAAAGGATTGCAAAAATGATATGCTAATACATTTGATGATTCTTATATCTTTAATAAAAAGAAATTTTATAATTTATAATCGATTAAATTACAAGAAAACTTTTAGAACTACATTGTACATTATTCAGCAATCTAATGATACTTACAGATTAACTGCATTATAGAAAAATTTCTTAGTCTACAAAAATCCGATGTAAGAATATCGGATATTTTTCGTTTTTTTAGATGTACATATATTTCCTATGATACAAAATCGATATAATTACTGTTTTATGTTGAAAAATGTACGTAATTTTCGCATACAATTATCGTTTGTATGTTTCTTTACTGCGTTAGAGAAAAACTAAAGGATTGCAAAAATGATATGCTAATACATTTAAAGATTCTTATATCTTTAATAAAAAGAAATTTTGTTATTTAAAATCGATAAAATTACAAGAAAAATTTTGAAATTACATTGTAACATTATTCAGCAATCTAATGATACTTACAGATTAACTGCATTATAGAAAAATTTCTTAGTCTACAAAAATTCGATGTAAGAATATCGGAAATTTTTCGTTTTTTTAGATATACATATATTTCCTATCTTACAAAATAGATTATATTACTGTTATTATGTTAAAAAATGTATGTAATTTTCGCATACAATTATCGTTTGTATGTTTCTTTACTACGTTAGAGAAATTCTATAGGATTACA
>NW_028300950.1:0-3568 GCF_049000335.1 Polistes dominula
GAAATTCACTTATAGACTGAGCCGTTGTTCTCTATAACAAAACATTAATTAGAAAGTTGTTTATATGACTATTTTTTTATGTTGAGCATGTGGGCAACGGTTATAATAATTCTAATAAAGAAAATTCAAGACTATAACGTTCCGATTTGAACATTCTTTTCATTCTAATGTAATTAATTTATTGTTCATGAGCAGTGATGACTTCAGGGAGTAGAATTTTCATCTGCAAGAATATCATATGGAAATTATTTTCTATTCAAAGTATGTTAATGATAATTTAATATGATTAAACAAATTTATATATGTTTAAACAATCTAAAATATGAAGAGAATATATTAGAGTATTATAATAATTGTCAATTATTAGAAGAAAGTGTGTATTGTTTTTAAAAAAACGGAATATAGGTCAGGAGTACCGTCTTCTTCGAAATCAGCTGTTAAACTAGGTCATTGTCCTCTATGAAGGTTTCTTTCATTCAATGTTGTTGATATGATTTTCCGAACGTTGCGCATGTGCCTAACTAAAATAATCAACCTAATTAATAGAATTTAAGATGAAAACGTTCTGATTTGTATTTTTTTGCATTTTTAAGTAATTATTTTATCGCTCATGCGCAGTGATAACTTCCAGGAAGTAGATTTTTCATCTGCAAGAATATTACATGGAAGTTATTAATTAGGAAGTTAAAAAAAAGTGTAATTACAATTATAACGTTTATTGTAAGCGGTCTTTAGCTAGTTTTTACTTTCAATGGAATGTTTAACACATAAAAAAAATATATTAAACATTATACCGAAAGTAAAATACCATTGCCCGGGTCTAACCACGAGGAGGTAACCGCTTCTGAAGACCCAAGAGGGATGTACATCCTAAAGATACTCACATCCGAATATAATTCAAAGGAATGAACCTAACTCTTAGGCCCCACCATAAGAGTACCATCCGAAAAATCGTTAAAATTATTATCGAAAATACCAGAGACAAATTTCAATACTAAAAAATACAAAATGAGATAAACAAGGAGTGTAATCTGAAAAGAAATTCAATAGAATCATCGATGATACTTAAAACTAACACACCCTAGAATAACTTCAACTTATAGAAATACAATCTATATACATTCATATACATAATTTTCAATCTACATAAAATAAAGTATAATAATTAAAAAGAGTATACAATTATGAGTTGTTCCATGGAACCTATAAATAAAGAAAATACATTAAAAATAATGATCACACATGTGCGATGCTACAAAGAGAATTATATAAAGATACAAATTTTCATTTTATTTATACAAATAATTATTTTATACTATCCTACATTACCAAGTCCACTTCTTGTTCCTTTTATGGTCCTCCTTTGGTCCACCTGTGGTCGTTTCCTTACCATAGTCCAATCTGCAACAGAAAACAAAGGGATAAAAAAGAGTTAAAACAATAAAAGGGATAGGAAAAAGGGGGGATGGGTGTAACTTTTAAAGCGGAACTTTTCACGATTTTTTTTTTAAGTGGTTTCCCCCCGATTGGACTAGTCCACTGACTCTAAATTTAGGAGAAACCTACACTAAATGTTCAGTCCAACACCGTATACTATTGCGAACTTACGGAAAAGAATCCTTGGGTCCGTCTAACAATTAGCGGAAGATGCCTTCCCTTACAATGAAGCTTCAGTTTCCCATGCTAAATGCATATCTATCTATGCATATCAAAAAGCCAAAAAAGAAAAAAAGAAAAGAAAAAAAAGACGGTAGTTCCAGTTTAAAAGTTAAATGAACATGATTCTATCCTTGGGAGTAAGAAGTAGAATCATGGCTCGCGTGGGCAGGGTCGCATCCCTGAAGTAAATTCTTTATTCGTAAATGGTACCACCCTTTACGAACAAAAAATTTACCCGCTACCCATTAAACCGCTTCTGAAACAGAAATTTTCAATCAATATTAATACAATTTTATTTGTCAATGTAAGTAATTGAAGTATTTTATATTACCTTTCGATTCAGGAATGCAATCAAGTTGACGACAGTTATCTGATAAACTGAACAAATAAATTCGTATTAAAATTATTTTCTATTCAAAGTATGTTAATAGGTATGTAACGTTTAAACCAATGTATATGCGTTGAAATAATCTGAAAAATAATTAAAGTGTATTAGAATAATGAAATAAGTGTTAAATAATCGAAAAGAATTCGTATTAAAGTTTAAAAGCACTGTGTATATGTTAGGTGGACCATCTTCCTCGAAATTTCCCTTCAGACTGAGTCATTATTCTCTAAAACAAAACATTAATTAGAAAGTTGTTTATATGACTTTGTTTTATGTCGAGCATGTGTGCAACGGTAATAATAATTCTAATAAAGAAAATTCAATATTATAACGTTCAGATTTTATTATTTTATTCATTCTAATGTAATTAGTTTATTGTTCATGCGCAGTGATGACTTCAGGGGTAGAATTTTCATCTGCAAGAATATCATATAAATTATTTTTTATTCAAGTATGTTAATAGGTATGTAACGTTTAAAGCAATGTATATGCGTTGAAATAATCTGAAAAATAATTAAAGTGTATTAGAATAATGAAATAAGTGTAAGTAATCGAAAAATCCGTATTAAGTTTAAAAGTACTGTGATATATTGTTAGGTGGACCATCTTCTTCGAAATTTCCCTTCAGACTGAGTCATTATTCTCTAAAACAAAACATTAATTAGAAAGTTGTTTATATGACTTTGTTTTATGTCGAGCATGTGTGCAACGGTAATTAATAATTCTAATAAAGAAAATTCAATATTATAACGTTCAGATTTTATTATTTTATTCATTCTAACGTAATTAATTTATTGTTCATGTGCAGTGATGACTTCGAGTGCTAAATAATGCTGTAATATAAGTAGAGTGTATTAGAGTATTAAAATAATTGTTAATTAATTGATAGAAGTATCGATTATTGTTTAAAAGTACGAGGTATATTTTCGGAGTACCTTCCTCTTCGAAATTTACTTATAGACTGACCCAATGTTCTCTAAAACAAAACTTTGATTAGAAAGTTGTTTATGATTTTTCTTATGTTGATTATTTCTGCAACGGTAATTAAAATTCTAATAAAGAAAATTCAATATTATAACGTTCAAATTTTATTATTTTATTCATTCTAATGGAATTAATTTATTCTTCATGCGCAGTGATGATTCTGAAACTAAAATTATTTGTATATATAAGTAGAGTGTATAAGAATATTAAAATAATTGTTAAATAATCGATAGAAGTATCGATTATTATTTAAAAAGTACGGAATATATTTTCGAAGTACCTTCCTTTTCGAAATTCACTTATAGACTGAGCCGTTGTGCTCGTGTCGATAAAACATTAATTAGAAAAGTTGTTTATATGACTATTTTTTTATGTTGAGCATGTGGGCAACGGTTGTTAATAATAATTCTAATAAAGAAAATTCAAGACTATAACGTTCGGATTTGAACATTCTTTCTATTCTAATGTAATTTTATTTATTGTTCATGCGCAGTGACGACTTCGAGTGCTAAATACTGCTGTAATATAAGTAGAGTA
>NW_028300951.1:0-140000 GCF_049000335.1 Polistes dominula
CAACCTGACGCAACCCTGACGCAACCCTGACGCAACCCTGACGCAACCCTGACGCAACCCTGACGCAACCTGACGCAACCCTGACGCAACCCTGACGCAACCCTGACGCAACCTGACGCAACCCTGACGCAACCCTGACGCAACCCTGACGCAACCCTGACGCAACCCTGACGCAACCCTGACGCAACCCTGACGCAACCCTGACGCAACCCTGACGCAACCCTGACGCAACCCTGACGCAACCCTGACGCAACCCTGACGCAACCCTGACGCAACCCTGACGCAACCCTGACGCAACCTGACGCAACCCTGACGCAACCCTGACGCAACCTGACGCAACCCTGACGCAACCCTGACGCAACCCTGACGCAACCCTGACGCAACCCTGACGCAACCCTGAACGCAACCCTGACGCAACCCTGACGCAACCCTGACGCAACCCTGACGCAACCCTGACGCAACCCTGACGCAACCCTGACGCAACCCTGACGCAACCCTGACGCAACCCTGACGCAACCCTGACGCAACCCTGACGCAACCCTGACGCAACCCTGACGCAACCCTGACGCAACCCTGACGCAACCCTGACGCAACCCTGACGCAACCCTGACGCAACCCTGACGCAACCCTGACGCAACCCTGACGCAACCCTGACGCAACCCTGACGCAACCCTGACGCAACCCTGACGCAACCCTGACGCAACCCTGACGCAACCCTGACGCAACCCTGACGCAACCCTGACGCAACCCTGACGCAACCCTGACGCAACCCTGACGCAACCCTGACGCAACCCTGACGCAACCCTGACGCAACCCTGACGCAACCCTGACGCAACCCTGACGCAACCCTGACGCAACCCTGACGCAACCCTGACGCAACCCTGACGCAACCCTGACGCAACCCTGACGCAACCCTGACGCAACCCTGACGCAACCCTGACGCAACCCTGACGCAACCCTGACGCAACCCTGACGCAACCCTGACGCAACCCTGACGCAACCCTGACGCAACCCTGACGCAACCCTGACGCAACCCTGACGCAACCCTGACGCAACCCTGACGCAACCCTGACGCAACCCTGACGCAACCCTGACGCAACCCTGACGCAACCCTGACGCAACCCTGACGCAACCCTGACGCAACCCTGACGCAACCCTGACGCAACCCTGACGCAACCCTGACGCAACCCTGACGCAACCCTGACGCAACCCTGACGCAACCCTGACGCAACCCTGACGCAACCCTGACGCAACCCTGACGCAACCCTGACGCAACCCTGACGCAACCCTGACGCAACCCTGACGCAACCCTGACGCAACCCTGACGCAACCCTGACGCAACCCTGACGCAACCCTGACGCAACCCTGACGCAACCCTGACGCAACCCTGACGCAACCCTGACGCAACCCTGACGCAACCCTGACGCAACCCTGACGCAACCCTGACGCAACCCTGACGCAACCCTGACGCAACCCTGACGCAACCCTGACGCAACCCTGACGCAACCCTGACGCAACCCTGACGCAACCCTGACGCAACCCTGACGCAACCCTGACGCAACCCTGACGCAACCCTGACGCAACCCTGACGCAACCCTGACGCAACCCTGACGCAACCCTGACGCAACCCTGACGCAACCCTGACGCAACCCTGACGCAACCCTGACGCAACCCTGACGCAACCCTGACGCAACCCTGACGCAACCCTGACGCAACCCTGACGCAACCCTGACGCAACCCTGACGCAACCCTGACGCAACCCTGACGCAACCCTGACGCAACCCTGACGCAACCCTGACGCAACCCTGACGCAACCCTGACGCAACCCTGACGCAACCCTGACGCAACCCTGACGCAACCCTGACGCAACCCTGACGCAACCCTGACGCAACCCTGACGCAACCCTGACGCAACCCTGACGCAACCCTGACGCAACCCTGACGCAACCCTGACGCAACCCTGACGCAACCCTGACGCAACCCTGACGCAACCCTGACGCAACCCTGACGCAACCCTGACGCAACCCTGACGCAACCCTGACGCAACCCTGACGCAACCCTGACGCAACCCTGACGCAACCCTGACGCAACCCTGACGCAACCCTGACGCAACCCTGACGCAACCCTGACGCAACCCTGACGCAACCCTGACGCAACCCTGACGCAACCCTGACGCAACCCTGACGCAACCCTGACGCAACCCTGACGCAACCCTGACGCAACCCTGACGCAACCCTGACGCAACCCTGACGCAACCCTGACGCAACCCTGACGCAACCCTGACGCAACCCTGACGCAACCCTGACGCAACCCTGACGCAACCCTGACGCAACCCTGACGCAACCCTGACGCAACCCTGACGCAACCCTGACGCAACCCTGACGCAACCCTGACGCAACCCTGACGCAACCCTGACGCAACCCTGACGCAACCCTGACGCAACCCTGACGCAACCCTGACGCAACCCTGACGCAACCCTGACGCAACCCTGACGCAACCCTGACGCAACCCTGACGCAACCCTGACGCAACCCTGACGCAACCCTGACGCAACCCTGACGCAACCCTGACGCAACCCTGACGCAACCCTGACGCAACCCTGACGCAACCCTGACGCAACCCTGACGCAACCCTGACGCAACCCTGACGCAACCCTGACGCAACCCTGACGCAACCCTGACGCAACCCTGACGCAACCCTGACGCAACCCTGACGCAACCCTGACGCAACCCTGACGCAACCCTGACGCAACCCTGACGCAACCCTGACGCAACCCTGACGCAACCCTGACGCAACCCTGACGCAACCCTGACGCAACCCTGACGCAACCCTGACGCAACCCTGACGCAACCCTGACGCAACCCTGACGCAACCCTGACGCAACCCTGACGCAACCCTGACGCAACCCTGACGCAACCCTGACGCAACCCTGACGCAACCCTGACGCAACCCTGACGCAACCCTGACGCAACCCTGACGCAACCCTGACGCAACCCTGACGCAACCCTGACGCAACCCTGACGCAACCCTGACGCAACCCTGACGCAACCCTGACGCAACCCTGACGCAACCCTGACGCAACCCTGACGCAACCCTGACGCAACCCTGACGCAACCCTGACGCAACCCTGACGCAACCCCTGACGCAACCCTGACGCAACCCTGACGCAACCCTGACGCAACCCTGACGCAACCCTGACGCAACCCTGACGCAACCCTGACGCAACCCTGACGCAACCCTGACGCAACCCTGACGCAACCCTGACGCAACCCTGACGCAACCCTGACGCAACCCTGACGCAACCCTGACGCAACCCTGACGCAACCCTGACGCAACCCTGACGCAACCCTGACGCAACCCTGACGCAACCCTGACGCAACCCTGACGCAACCCTGACGCAACCCTGACGCAACCCTGACGCAACCCTGACGCAACCCTGACGCAACCCTGACGCAACCCTGACGCAACCCTGACGCAACCCTGACGCAACCCTGACGCAACCCTGACGCAACCCTGACGCAACCCTGACGCAACCCTGACGCAACCCTGACGCAACCCTGACGCAACCCTGACGCAACCCTGACGCAACCCTGACGCAACCCTGACGCAACCCTGACGCAACCCTGACGCAACCCTGACGCAACCCTGACGCAACCCTGACGCAACCCTGACGCAACCCTGACGCAACCCTGACGCAACCCTGACGCAACCCTGACGCAACCCTGACGCAACCCTGACGCAACCCTGACGCAACCCTGACGCAACCCTGACGCAACCCTGACGCAACCCTGACGCAACCCTGACGCAACCCTGACGCAACCCTGACGCAACCCTGACGCAACCCTGACGCAACCCTGACGCAACCCTGACGCAACCCTGACGCAACCCTGACGCAACCCTGACGCAACCCTGACGCAACCCTGACGCAACCCTGACGCAACCCTGACGCAACCCTGACGCAACCCTGACGCAACCCTGACGCAACCCTGACGCAACCCTGACGCAACCCTGACGCAACCCTGACGCAACCCTGACGCAACCCTGACGCAACCCTGACGCAACCCTGACGCAACCCTGACGCAACCCTGACGCAACCCTGACGCAACCCTGACGCAACCCTGACGCAACCCTGACGCAACCCTGACGCAACCCTGACGCAACCCTGACGCAACCCTGACGCAACCCTGACGCAACCCTGACGCAACCCTGACGCAACCCTGACGCAACCCTGACGCAACCCTGACGCAACCCTGACGCAACCCTGACGCAACCCTGACGCAACCCTGACGCAACCCTGACGCAACCCTGACGCAACCCTGACGCAACCCTGACGCAACCCTGACGCAACCCTGACGCAACCCTGACGCAACCCTGACGCAACCCTGACGCAACCCTGACGCAACCCTGACGCAACCCTGACGCAACCCTGACGCAACCCTGACGCAACCCTGACGCAACCCTGACGCAACCCTGACGCAACCCTGACGCAACCCTGACGCAACCCTGACGCAACCCTGACGCAACCCTGACGCAACCCTGACGCAACCCTGACGCAACCCTGACGCAACCCTGACGCAACCCTGACGCAACCCTGACGCAACCCTGACGCAACCCTGACGCAACCCTGACGCAACCCTGACGCAACCCTGACGCAACCCTGACGCAACCCTGACGCAACCCTGACGCAACCCTGACGCAACCCTGACGCAACCCTGACGCAACCCTGACGCAACCCTGACGCAACCCTGACGCAACCCTGACGCAACCCTGACGCAACCCTGACGCAACCCTGACGCAACCCTGACGCAACCCTGACGCAACCCTGACGCAACCCTGACGCAACCCTGACGCAACCCTGACGCAACCCTGACGCAACCCTGACACAAACTCTGAAAAAACCCAAAAAAACATATACACAAACTTTTAAAATACCCAAAAAAACATATACACAAACACTGAAAAAACCCAAAAAAACATATACACAAACTTTTAAAATACCCAAAAAAACATATACACAAACTCTGAAAAAACCCAAAAAAACATATACACAAACTTTTAAAATACCCAAAGAAACATATACACAAACACTGAAAAAACCCAAAAAAACATATACACAAACTTTTAAAATACCCAAAAAAACATATACACAAACTCTGAAAAAACCCAAAAAAACATATACACAAACTCTGAAAAAACCCAAAAAAACATATACACAAACTTTTAAAATACCCAAAAAAACATATACACAAACTCTGAAAAAACCCAAAAAAACATATACACAAACTCTGAAAAAACCCAAAAAAACATATACACAAACTTTTAAAATACCCAAAAAAACATATACACAAACTTTTAAAATACCCAAAAAAACATATACACAAACTTTTAAAATACCCAAAAAAACATACACAAACTTTTAAAATACACAAAAAAACGTATACACAAACTTTTAAAATACCCAAAAAAACATATACACAAACTTTGAAAATACCAAAAAAAACATATACACAAACTTTGAAAATACCAAAAAAAACATTTACACAAACTCTTAAAAAACCACAAAAAAACATATACACAAACTCTTAAAAAACCCAAAAAAACATATACACAAACTTTTAAAATACCCTAAAAAACATATACACAAACTCTGAAAAAACCCAAAAAAACATATACACAAACTTTTAAAATACCCAAAAAAACATATACACAAACTCTGAAAAAACCCAAAAAAAACATATACACAAACTTTTAAAATACCCAAAAAAACATATACACAAACTCTGAAAAAACCCAAAAAAAACATATAGACAAACTTTTAAAATACCCAAAAAAACATATACACAAACTCTGAAAAAACCCAAAAAAACATATACACAAACTTTTAAAATACCCTAAAAAACATATACACAAACTCTGAAAAAACCCAAAAAAACATATACACAAACTTTTAAAATACCCAAAAAAACATATACACAAACTCTGAAAAAACCCAAAAAAAACATATACACAAACTTTTAAAATACCCAAAAAAACATATACACAAACTCTGAAAAAACCCAAAAAAACATATACACAAACTTTTAAAATACCCTAAAAAACATATACACAAACTCTGAAAAAACCCAAAAAAACATATACACAAACTTTTAAAATACCCAAAAAAACATATACACAAACTTTTAAAATACCCAAAAAAACATATACACAAACTTTTAAAATACCCAAAAAAACATATACACAAACTCTAAAAAAACCCAAAAAAAACATATACACAAACTCTTAAAATACCCAAAAAAACATATACACAAACTCTGAAAAAACCCAAAAAAAACATATACACAAACTCTTAAAAACCCACAAAAAAACATAAACACACAAACTCCTAATAAACCCAATAAAAAAAAAAAATAAATAAATAAATTGATACACACATACTGACTTAACCCTCGCGCGCGTGAATATTAAAACGCACACACACATAATGAAAGAACCCTCGCGCGTGACCTTGACCCACATAATGAATGAAACTCGCGCGCTACCTTGCCCTGGATGTCCTTGACCTTCGATGACCTTGACCTGTAAAATCGGCTACAGGCACGGCCTCACGATTGATTGCCACCCCATTAACTAGAGACCAGGCCCCCTCTAATACTAGAAGACCCCCAATTTTCTTATTCTAATTCTTTACTACTACTACTACTATTTCATGCTTCTACTATTTCATGCTTTTACTACTATTTCATCCTTCTACTACTACTACTACTATTTCAAGCTACTACTACTACTACTACATGCAACTACTACTACTACTACTCCTCATCCCTTTTTCCAAAGGCTGTCATTCTCAGGAGCAAGCTGAATACAACGCTCAGGCCTAAGCGTGTATTGCAACCTGCTCCTGAGCGCAGCCACAGGAGTACTCTGCTTCTGCAGAGTCGGGGTCGCACCCCGATGCGTTGAAATCCACGCGCTTTGCACCTCCCTTTATACTAAATCGGCAAGCCCAACGCTACCGAGTTCAAGACGCCATCTCGTAATTATATATGCAAATGAACTGTACAGCTGACATACATCAAGTTGTAATGGCTTCTCCCTCTTGTCAATCTCGCATGACATCCATTACTTTACTTTAAAATAACATTGCCTTTTATTTTTTTTTATTCTATCTTATTATATAAACAAGTGCAAATATTCTTGTTGTTGTTGTTGTTTAAAATCTTTTATAAACTAATGTGCAGTGGTCGTCTATTTATTATAATATAGTAAAATCTATTATGTGCAATGATTTATTTCTTCTTGAAAGTAACATAACCACGAGACGTGCCAATTTTATCTTTCTAACGTGATATAGCCTCTTAAAAAAATTAATAATTTTCATTATACGTTATTACACATATATGTCTACAAGTAAAGTGGTATTTTTCTTATGCTAACATATCCATACTTAGTGAAATGGTTTGCTATTTTAATTACATATAACCTCTCTCAAGTGCAATGGTTTTCTATTTAACTTTTTACATAACCTTTAGTGCAATGGTTATTAAATTAACACGTTCCGTTCATTATATGTACAACTCACGTGGTTATTACATAATTATTTAATATGCTAAAAGGTTTGTGTTTATAATAAATTCAATTCTCTATTAAAATGTTCATGCATTAAAAAAAATTCCTTATACGACAAAAAACACATAAATTTGTTTCATAATTAAATTTTACAATAATTAATAATGACATATAATGGTTGATTTCATTAAAGGAAAATTTCAATGGCTTGGATGATAGGATAGGTGACAAAAAAAGAAATAAAATTTGACACGAAACGTGGTAATCCAAAGTAACCTCAAGTGTGCAATGGTATACTTTGTAAGTCGACAAGTAACCTTTAAAGTGCAATGGTATACTTTTCCTGTCGACCTGTCCACCTGTACAGTGCAATAATATTCTTTTTACATTTACATAATAATAGTAAGTACAATGATATTCTTCTTAAGTTAACATAATACTAATAATAATAAGTACAATGGTTTTCTTTTGTAGATCACAAACACAAATCCAACGGCTTTCTTCTTAAGCAGATATCTAACATCAAGTTAAATGGATTTCTTATTAAGGAAATATCAAACGTCAAGTCCAATAGTTTTTTTTTCTTCACAAGATATCAAACATCAAGTCCAATGGGTTTCTTCTTAAGGTGATTTGGTGATCACTGCAAAAAAAAAGAAGAGAATAAGAAAAGAATTATTATAAATAAAAACAATATTATTCACTTAATTATGATTGCATCACTGTAAGAAATTTTGTTAATTAAATACTTTACACTTTACTACACAATACTTTACACAAAAGTACAATGTGACAGCAGGTAGCCATCTTGAATTTGTCCCAGAGATGTGTTTTCTTTCGTCGTCTAGATGGCGATACATATTCTCTCTACCAGTCGGTAACTAAAGTAAAAATTTATGTAAACTTATAAAAAATTAATTATATTATATTAACTTACGTTTTATATCACAAAAATAAATGTATTTTAAACAAGATTATTATTTTTACCTCTTATTGTCTAATATAGTTGCATCCTATTTCTATAATAAAATACATGATAGTATTTCTACAAAAAATCACAAATGAATCCATACAAATATATACATTTTTCTGCTCTTAGTCGATTCCCAGTAAAATAAGTACATTAATAAATTTAGTACATATAGTAAGAACTGCAAACACTAGAATGTAATTATCCATTTCTTTTCTTAATTTGTGATAACTAGGAAACATTTTTTCTATCTAATATTCTTTTCATAAAATATTACTACTCTATATATGGTTTGCTTCTAGTTCAAGTATAAACAGTGACATAACCACAACTGCAATGATTTTCTATTTCAGTTTACATAACTTCAAATTCAATGCTATTCTAAACTTTCTATTTCAAAAATATTTCATTAATATGCTAAAATGTATATATGTTAATAATAAATTCAATTGTCTACTAAAATATTTCTATTAAAATGTTCATGCATTATAAATAAAAAAAAAATACCTTATACGACCAAAAAAAACATATAAGTTTCTTAACTTGTAACATTTATAATAATTAATACTTACATGTAATGGTTGATTTTATTAAAGGAAAATTAAATGGCTTGGATGATAGGATAGGTTATAAAAAAGAAATAAAATTTGACACAAAACGTGGTAATCCAAAGTAACCTAAAGTGTGCAATGGTATACTTTGTAAGTCGACAAGTAACCTTTAAAGTGCAATGGTATACTTTTCCTGTCGACCTGTCCACCTGTACAGTGCAATAATATTCTTTTTACATTTACATAATAATAGTAAGTACAATGATATTCCTTTTAACTTAACATAATAATAATAATAATAAGTACAATGGTTTTCTATTTTAGATCACAAACACAAATCCAATGGTTTTCTTCTTAAACATTGATATCTAACATCAAGTCCAATGGTTTTTTTTTCTTCACAAGATATCAAACGTCAAGTCCAATGGTTTTTTTTTCTTCACAAGATATCACACATCAAATCCAAAGGTTTTTTTTCTTCACAAGATATCACACGTCAAGTCCAATGGTTTTCTTCTTAAGCTGAATTGCCGAGCACTAATCACTAAAAAAAAACAATAGAATATGAACTGAATTAGTATTGTAAATAAAAACAATATTATTCACTTAATTAAAGCATCACTATTGAATTTTTGTTAATTAAATACTTAACTTTACTGCACGTGGCAGTATACAATGGCAGGTGGCCATCTTGATTGTGTCCAAGCGCGATGTATTTTCTTTCGTCTAGATGAAGAAACATATTGTACTTGTCGGTAAGTGAAATAAATATTTCCATCATTTGATGATAACAGCATAATTTTACCAGTCGGTACAATGAAGTAATAGCTAGTACCGCTGCTAGATGGCGATACATATTCTCTTTACCAGTCGGTGATAAAAGACTAATTTCCTAATATACATTTTTATTAATTGATTAAAAAGTTAATAAAATCCCAATCATTTATACTATATGATAACAAAATAAATGTATTTGAATAGTATTATAATATTTACTTCCTCTTTAAAATAACTTATTATAATATTTACCTCTTTACATATTTTTTTCTAGATTAGTTTGTAATAATAGCAGCTGCATATTCTTTTTCCATAATAATAGTAATGAAATGAAATGAAATTCCTTGCAAAAGAAAGTATTAATTAACAAATACATCAATTTTTCTTGTCAGCTAATGGAAAAAAAGTAATATCTTCTATTACCGTGTGTACGTAAAACTTGATAAAAAATTTTAACTTGATTTGAATGTCGGTAATATAATGTATTTGCCACGTGTGTTATCCATATATCTTGTGATGATAACTAAGATATACATTTCTTCTCGTATTCTTTTGATAAAATATTACACAATATGTACATATTGTTTTCTCGCAATGCAAGTATAATAAGAACACAGAGTGCATTAAACTGGAATTGCGTGCAGCAGAATTAAAGTGATGGTTAAAAAAACCCTCATGACTGTATGGGATATTTGGTTATGGATGGAGTCATAGGATTGCGTGGAAAGTTGAAGTGATGGTTTAAAAAACCCTCATGATCGTGTGGAGTCTCTCCTTTTGAATGGTGTCATTGGTGTGCGTGGAAAGTTGGTGTGATGGAATTGCATGTAAAGTTGTTTTGCTAAGAAAAGGGACAGAAATGTTTAGATAATGCATAAAGTTAAGAGACAAACTAATCCACACATATATTTTAATAATTAGTAAAATTTCGTATAACAAAATACATATTGATGTACCTTAGTAGTAACTAATATTTGTTAAAATAAATTGATATAATGAGAACATCCTGAATTCATCTATATATACTCGGATTTAATAAAGAAAATTATTTTCCTTTGGTTATGACGTAATACTATTGTACCACACACCAATACATCCCATTTGTATTTATTTTCATCCAGAATTGGCAATCACTAATCACTAAAAAGAGAAGAGAATATGAAAAGAATTATTCTAAATACAAAATATTATTCTTTTGATTATGATTGCATCACTATTGCATTTCTTTAATTAAATATTTAATAGTGCACGTGGTAATACACGACACGGCAGCCATCTTGATTTTTTCCTCAGCAATGTGTTGCCCGCGAAAATTCAAATAATAAGAAATGTTTTTTTATCATTAATCCGTAACCACAAAATTAATTATAATAATAATAATACTTTTATTATCTGAAACAATATTTATTTTCAAGTGTGTTTATGTAATATTTTAAAAATAAGTCATAAATATGTTTTTAGTAACAAATTAAATATGTCATTTTGTTGTTGTTCAGTTAATAAAAGTCGATTACTGTAACATGAATTACTACTACATATAATTGTACATGCATCGAAATATTTTGTTACATAATAATTAATTTTCCATGAAATTATATTCTTATGGTCACGCATGAGAATTAATGTAATATTTTTTAACTATATATATACACTATCATCACATCAACATATATATGTATAGTTTATGCAAAACACTAATGTATTATAAGAAAAGAAATATATGTGTATATATAGAGTATATATTAATGATGATCATGATTGAATTTTTCTTAAGGAAGATGCTGATGATGATGATGATGATGATGATGATGATGATGATGATGATGATGATCTAACATAAAAGACACAGTCATTTTTATTAATTGATTAAAAATTAAGAAAATCTTAATCATTTACTATATGATACAAATAAGTGTATTTTAATAGTATTATAATATTTACTTCTTTTTCTAACTAAATTATTATATTTACCTCTTAACATATTATTGTCTAGATTATTTTTAATCAGAGCAGCTGCATTCTATTCCCATAATAATTCACATGAAATTCCTTGCAAATAAGATATTTATTAACAAATACATCAATTTTTCTTGTCAGCCAATGAAGAAAACATATCTTCTATTACTGTGTACAAAACTTGATTAAAAAGATTTTGTTCCATAATAGAGTTCCCTTATATAATGTATTTGCCATTTGTTTTCTTATTTTGTGATAACTAAGATACATTTGTTCTGGTATTCTTTTGATAGAATATTACTACATATGATTTTCTCGCAGTGCAAGTATAATAAGAACAGTGCATTCAAAAATCTTTCATAGTTGCACTATTGTTGAATTCTTCTTATCAATCTTGATAATAATGATTAGGCATTTCTAGTCAAATTATTTACCTATCCTGTTAAATGAATCAGTTTATCAATCAGTTTGATATAGGTTTGTTTTTTACAAATACAAGATTGCAATGCTTACCTTTTGACACATTCTTGTCTTGATTATTCTTTGTTACTGCAGCTGCATTCTATTTACATAATATTATAGAATAAAACTCTTTTTCGGATTACATAATCAATGCAAATCTTTTAATCGTTAGTCGTAAGAAAATGAAATATATATATCCATTTATCGAATGGTGTAATGAATTCTTCTTCTCGTGAGTATAATGTTCTTGGATTAGAATTAAAAATATAGATCTGCATGTTGATCTAAAAATATTTAAAAAAGTAGTTTATATATAAATACCAAAATAAGTTTGAAGAGAGAAAATGTTTAGATAATGCATAAAGTTAAAAGACAAAATAATCCATATATTTTAATAATTAGTAGAATTTCGTATAACAAAATATATACTTTACTTACTAGTATTTGTTATAATAATTTGATAAAACGAACGTCTCGAATTCATCTGCATTCTCGGATTTAATTAAGAAAATTATTTTTCTTAGGTTATGACATAACACTGTCCCACAGCACTTTATCCAGTTTAATTATTTTCATCCAGAATTGGCGATCACTAAATAAAGAATATGAAACGAATTATTATAAATAAAAAATATTATTCACTTGATTATTGCATCACTAAAAGGATTTTTTTAATTAAATACTTTACACTGCACATAGCCGGTATTTACGGTATTCAAAGTACATTGACAGGTAGCCATCTTGATTTTATCCTAGTGATGTTTTGTCTTTTGTCTAGATGGCGAAACATATTCTACTAGTCGGTAAGACATAGTAACATTTACTTCCGCTAGATGGCAGCCTAAATTTACTAGTCGGTACAGTGAAGTAATATCTAGTATTGATAGATGGCGAAACATATGTTACCAGTCGGTAATAAAATACAAATAACTCACACACTATATGTTTTTATTAATTGATTAAAAATAAATGCAACCCACAAATCAATTTTTACATGATAAAAGTAAGTTTATTTTAATAGTATTATAATATTTACTTCTTCTTTTAACTAAATTATTATATTTGCCTCTTAACATATTATTGTCTAGATAATTTTTAATCAGAGCAGCTGCATTCTATTCGCATAATAATTGACATGGAATTCCTTGCAAAGAAGATATTAATTTATATAAATACATACATTTTTTTTGTCAGTCAAAGAACAATAATATCTTCGATTATCGTTTATAAACCTGGTAAAAGATTTTGTACAAGAATATAGTTTCCTAATATAATGTATTTGCCACTTGTTTTCAAATTATAAATAATAAAATTGTCGAATTTGATGATGTGAATTAGAATATTTACAACAATATTTAATAGCTTCTATGGTGAGATATAATTTATTAAGTATTACACGTGTTTCTAGTATACTTCAATTCCATACAAATGAATACTTTATACAATAATTAGTTATGCATTTTTTAATAAAGCAAATAAAGATGATGATGATGATTATCATGATGATGATTATCATGATGATGATTATCATGATGATGATGATGATGATGATGTAAATAAAATTAATTGATAACATTCGTCATTGTTTGTTGAAAATAGAGTTCAGATTGCACTGCATTAAGAAACATAGGAACACTGTGTTGTTTTTGTAAATGCCGCTCGATCAGAGTACCGAGAGTCGCAGAAAAAGCAGTTTCTAGAAGATCGACTCCTTCCTCGCCAACGTGAAAAAAAAGAAAGTCATCAGGAGATTCAGCGTATTGACTGGACAACTTGTAACGTCCTTCTTTAGTTCTGTCGACTCTCCAACCAAATAATTGATAACATGCTTGTCTGTACTCTTGAGAAGACGCTTTAAACGCTTCCTTGAGACGCGCAATCTTTATTTCATGAGTTTGCTTGAGTTCATTAATTTCTATATAATATAAAATTAATAAAAAAGAAAAAAAAAGATAAATCATGTATATATATATATATATATATATATATATATATATATATATATATATATATATATATATAAAATGTATACGTTTAATATTTTTAATAATATATTAAATAGTATGTTCTATTGCACAACAATACACTATTTACCCTGTATTTGTAAAGTAGACACCACTGTTCCTGCGCTGCCAGTAGCGACTTTTGCTCTCAGTTCTTCCAGCTCGCGCAATAATACCTTACGCTTCTCCTCAGCTTGCTGTTCTGCTATTGCAGCAGGATTCATGGTAAAGTGTAATACCCTAGCATTACTGTTAAAATCACCTTTCAAAGCTCGATGTTCTATTTCTCCTTTTAATCTTTCAATCTCTTCCCTCAACTTATTGCATTCTTCTTTTTGATTATTACCTTCTACAGATTCCAAATCGGTTTCTAATTTTGCAACCAAGTCCCTAATTGATCATTAAAATGATAATTATTTTAGTTACTACTACTATTTCATGCACTCCTATTGTATGGAACGATAGAGAATAATTTCAAATACCTGTATCCTTCGATAGTACGTTCTAATGAAGGAACTCTTTCAAGCATCGCATTACTACTGTCAACAGTCATTTCTTTTTCATACAAATCCAATTGCTGTCTATAACTGTCTCTTTCTCTGGTCACAAGCATCATTTTCTTTTGCAATCTGCTAACTAGTTTATTCAATTTTTCTTTTGACGATGTCGCATCTATAGCTAATTGTTTAGCTTGTTCGTAATTCCTTGACAAATTTTGGCACTCCCTTTGTGCCGCATCTAGTTTAGTTTTTAATTGACCTTCTTCTGCCATTAAAACTGCTTCTGCTTGTTGAAGTCGATGTAATTCGCGTTTCAATGCGGTAGGTCCACCATTAATTCCTATTGATTCGTACTCCGAGAGACGAAGTAATAATTCAGATTTTGTAGTTTCCAACATTGCTATCTGTTGTTCTAATTTTTCCGTATGCTCTAATCTATAAAATACATGTAGAAATATGTATTCAAGATTTAATGGAAAATAAATTTTAGATTTTTAATCAAATTGAATCATTAAAGATATAATGATACAAGAGTCAGCAGACCGATATACCTTTTAGTTATGCTAGCCATTTGTTCTTCTAAAAGTAATTTTCCCCTGACCGATTCCCTTAAAACTGCGATTGTTTCCTTAGCTGCATTCAATTCTTTTTCAAATTCGCTTGCTTTCGCTGCTCTTGCCACTAATTGTTTACCTTCCTCCCATAACGCTTTCTCCGACTCTAATTTTTCCATTTTAATCTTGATATTTTGAAGTTCTACATTTTGTATCTCGTAGTCCTTTTGAGATGCTCTACATTCTTTTAATTTTTCTTCCAATTGAGCTATTCTATCTTCGGCAGCTTGTAACTTCAATTGAACATCCGCTTGGGCTACATCATCCTTAGGTGGACAAGTTTTCTCTTGCACGGATGCATTTTTAAGATCCTCCAAAAGTTTTGCATTTTCATTTAATAAAGTTACAGTTTTTTGTTCTAAATTAACTTTTACCTAATTAAAAGAAAACAATTTATTAATTATTATATCATCGATGAGATCAATTAGTTAAAAAGAATAAAGAAGAAAGCAACTTAAAATGGCTTTACCTGAAATAGTTCTTTTTCTGCGACAGTTTGTGCTTCGCGTGCTTCTTGAATAGTTCTTCTAGCAACATCCAAACGCACTTCTAACTGTTTAATTGTCTGCTTTTCTTGATCTACTTGCATTTCTAAAAGATTTTTTTCTTTTTCAAATACTTCTTCCATTTGCCTACGAATTTTATGAAGTTGTTGAACTGCCGCTTCTTGATGCGATAATCTTGTTTTTAAGGAAACTACCTAGCAATATGTTCAGTTCAACGTATATATTTATTCAATTAGTATTACTACATTAGTATTAAATATATAATAATAATAATAATAATAATAATAATAATTACTTCTCCTTTTAATCTTCTCCATTCCCACGGACTACCAGGCACAGGATCACTTTCGCTTTTATTTAATATAGAATTACTGGCACTTGTATCATCCAGTCTTGGACGTTTTGGAGAAATACTGCATACATCGGTGCTATTAAAGATTGATGGATTACATGCTGTAGCAGATAGTCGAACGGAAACTCCACTATTTCGTCGATAACCTTCTGAGCCAGATCGAAGGTCTTTAATCATTTTAATTACACTTGTAGGATCCTTGTCATCCATCTATATGAACAATAATATATTTCTAACTTTAATAACAAATCTTTTTAATAAAGGGTACTTTTCATTATTATTTCTAACCTAGCTTTAGCACACCAAACCAATTTTAGCTAAAAACAAAATTACAATTTTAATCTCTTGCTATGTACAATTATAAAATGCACAACAATATGAATATAGAATATAATTTAACTCTATACCGTCATCTAGCGTTGCTAGCAACATAATGACTTTTCAAAATCAATATACATATACCTATTTGCTATTGCTATTAATTTTTGAAACATTTCTTTATAAAATATTATTTTCCATATTCGATAAATAATTATATTTGCGCTTTATATAGGTATACTAACCTTGATAAACGAATTTATTTAGGTTATTCGTACAAATGAATTTGCTTGAAATTCAACAGAAAAAAGAAAATACTGAAAAATAGTCTTTTATGTAGTAGTATGTACGCAGCTCAAGTGTTGTGTGTGTGTTCTCACGTGTATGTAATTATCTCTTATCTCTGTTATTTTAGAAAAGCTTTTAATGTACGTGCTTGAGCAGAGATGTCGTTTTTTTTTTTTTTTTTTTTTGTTAAAAAACAAAACAGACACACACATATTATAAATTTATTTATAAATAAAAGTATTTTTTTCCCAAACTCGTCCAAACGACGACCAATAAGATCATCGACAGCATTGTCAGTCTAAGGGTTAGGTTTTTAGGTTAGTTTCTTATTCTTAAAAATAATATTTGACGATGCCTTGATGCAATCTTGAAACCATCTATCAAATTACAATATCAAATTATTAATAAGCAGTTAAAAATGTTGCATACCTTTATTGAATGATCTTTCATGCGTATACGCCTGTAGGATTGTTTTGTTTGGCATATATCGTTGCTAAAAATATCGATAATCGATTGAAAATGTCGAGTGATCGCTTGCTTAATTATATATGTACATTTGAATGACTAAGCATGGAAATACCACAGTATACGTCCTAAATTAGTAAATGTGTACGTTTAATACGTAACAGAAGAAAAACCGAAAGAGAATCGTAAAAAATTGTTAAAGTTACATTATCAAGATTCACTCATAAATATATCTTTATATAAATATAGATATATATCAATAAGGATGAGCAAGTTACTTAGTTTATTAGTTTTGTTTGTGTTTATAAAAACAAACACGAATGCATTTACAAACATTTATGCAGAATCAAAAAGATGTCTTCCTGATGAAAATGCAGATGTTGGTAATCCTCTTTTCTTAACGCCGCTTATTGAAAGTGGAAAGATTGATGAAGCTCGAATGCAATCTATCGTTGAACACAGGGAAATGAGCTCTGTTAGTAGTTACGCAGGCTACTTAACAGTAAATAAGGAGTACGATTCTAATTTATTTTTCTGGTTCTTCCCTGCTAAGGTCAATATATATTACATTAATTTAAATAAATTAACAAGATGATATTTCTTAAATTAGAACTTTTTCTTCCATATATAGCATAATCCAAAGGATGCGCCAGTGGTATTGTGGTTAGAAGGTGGTCCAGGACTAAGTACCTTATTTAGTATTTTTATCTTACACGGACCATTTTTGATTACTTCAAACATACATCTTGCACCGCGTAATTATTCCTGGAGCAATTCTCACAATTTAATTTACATTGATAGCCCTGTTGGTACTGGTTACAGCTTCACTAAGAATGATGAAGGCTATGCCAGAAATGAAACCCAAATAGGAAAAGAAATTAATATTGCTTTAGTGCAGTTCTTTCAACTTTTTCCGGAACTTCAGAATAATGACTTTTTTGTTACTGGTGAATCTTACGCCGGAAAATATGTACCTGCTGTTTCTTATGCCATCAAAGATTACAATATTAACGCAAAAGTGAAAATAAATTTAAAAGGTTTGGCGATAGGAAATGGATATATAGATCCTGAGAATCAACTTGTATATAGCGATTATTTATATCAAATAGGTTTAATAGATATAAATCTAAAGAATTTGTTCCATCAATATGAGGAAAAAACACGTGATTTAATTAAACAAAAGAAATATGTGGATGCTTTAGAGACGATTAACGTATTATTCTCTGGTGATCCATCTATTTTTACAAATGCAACAGGTTTCAAATATTACTTTAATTATTTACAGACAGAGGAAACTAATGAATCACTATGGCTGTTAGAATGGGTGCAAAGAGCGGATGTTAGGCGTGCGATACATGTAGGCAATTGTACCTTTAATTTTACAAGTGAAATAGTTGAGAATTATTTGAAAACAGATATAATGCAATCTGTAGCTGTACTGGTATCAGATTTATTACAACATTATAGGGTTCTCCTTTATAATGGTCAACTTGATATTATTGTTGCATATCCGTATGTTCTTAATTTTTTGCAAAATTTAAAATGGTCTGGTGCAGAGAAATATAAAACGGTTGATCGTAAGCAGTGGCGGGTTGAAGATGAGTTGGCTGGTTATACAAAGTCTATTGATAATCTAACAGAAGTTCTTGTTCGAAATGCAGGTCATTTGGTTCCTTATGACCAACCTCGTTGGGCTCTCGATCTTATTACTCGCTTTACGCGTAACGAACAATTCTAATTAATGTGATACTTTTCACTATTTTGTTGATTTTAATAATATAATATAATATAATATAAAATAGAATAAAAAAAAAAAAAAAAAAAAAATAAAAAGAGAAACAATATGTAAAGAAGAAATGTTAAGTTTGTTGTTAAAGTTTATAAACAAGTGTAGAGGTATAGTTTCCATCAACAAATAGGTGCAGCAAACTAGATTGCAAGAACTACAAGATTGTCAGGTGAATATGAGAGTGATGTACGTACTGCAATTTTCAATAATATTTAAAATAATAATAATAATAATAATAATAAAATTATATTATTTTATAGCTTTTTACATAAATATACTTATTTAAAAAGATTCAAAATTGACAATTGTAATCAATATTGGAGCTGTAAAAAATTGTTTCAGATTTTATAAAATGATATTTTGTATAATAGTTTGATGTTTATATGCGCATACACATATACAAAAGGAAACATTTTCACTAATATTGTAATAAAATGTTTGAAAAATGATATATACTGCGTACATGAGTATATAGAGAATATAAATGAACACAATAAATCAATCCATTATGGAGCTAAAAATGACAGCCTTTACTGGAAGATGATTAGTCTTTAAGTTAAATCGTTCGAATAAATGCAAACTTGTAAAAATTGTAATTAATTCTTTGGGCAATACGAATACATATATTATTTAATAGCGATTAGGAATTGTTACCAATATTAATTTAACTTGATTAGTAATATGTTCTTTAATCTAAATATGGCAATAAAAATTCATCTATTATCGATATATTTTTGTGCCATCCATAATGAGGTATTCCCGGGACAGTAATAATATTCAATTTTCCCTCTTTGTCTAGAGTTTGAAGACCAATCAGGTCATCCTGATAAATAGATCTATTGCGTAATTCGACGACCGTTTCATTTTGATCATAGTATCCAAATTGACTGCTTTGCCAAGGAGTAATGACACCATCATCTGGACCGCCAATGAGTATCATACGGTTTAATTTTGCAAGGCCCGATTTGTAGACAATTTTATTGGTTTCCTCATTATTCACATATGGCAAAAATTTGCTGTACTTGAGGTATAATTCCTAATGCGATAGTAACAATCTTGATTAGATTAAATCTACATCTTATCATAAACATTAAAAACTTAACATTAAAAATGAAAGAAAGACGACAGTAAACCTGGTGGTGTGGATCATTCCAATAGTTCCCTACGCTTGTGAGCTGTCCAACTTTAGAATAAAACAATTCATAGGCTGTTTCACATACCAAGTTTGGAAAGAATAAATGTAGGAAGCGAGCTAGATTAAAATTTGATATTAATATCCCAATAGATACATCATTATTATAACTAAGATAATTTTTGATAATATTGTATATTATAATTTGCCTTACTTCCATACTGTCCTGCTTGAGGCGAACTTAACGATATAAAATTCCTTACATTATGTTGAGGAAATCTCTGTAAAATAGCTCTAGCAAGTAAACCTCCCTGACTATAGCCTATCAAATTGATTCCTTCAGGAAAAGCTGCACCTATAGATATAACATCCATTCCTATTTCTTCTACTTGACGCCACATAGGTTTCAAGCTTTCCCAACCAGCAAATCTAATAATATTATAAACCTGACTTCCAGGATGCATCTAGAACAAAATAGTAACGTTTTATTGTCATATGTGTCATATGTATGTATATAACAATATGTAATATGAAAAGTGAATTATCCAATTGAGAGATAATTTAAATGATTGCGCGATGAAAAGTTTTAAAAACATTGCATAATGTCAAGAACAGCTGTTCCTGGTTAAACTATCATTTTTGCATGAGATAATCAACATAGTACAATAGCGACATCTAGATAGATATTGTTGTTTTGTAAAACTTACTTCTTCTATTCTGTTACTGATAAGTTCCATGCTATCACTGCCAGTAAGTACCCCGTGAATTACTACCACGGCGTGATACGATTTTTCTCCATTACTGCATAATATTATTATTAAAAAAGATATATTTACTAGCCAGAGATATCGTACAATCGCCATGTTTTGTTATATTAAATGACAGTTTGTGCATAAAAGTGGGATGATCATTTTTGAACTTGTAATAGCGCCAGGTTAAACGAAAAATGCGGTAGAATTGCATAACACTTATTACAGTTTTGATTTTTCTGCAGCCGATAAAACGGTGATCCTACTTATCAACGTCAGTTAATCAAACTAGCAACATTAACTGTAAAGCTATAGCGCAAGTTTCTTGGTTAAATGTTCTTATATTGTATCTTGTTTTTTTCTTTTTTTTTTTTCATATTATTTAATTTTTCGTACAATTAACTCTCTTCTCAAAAATAGATTTGAAAATGGTACGAAGGAATAGCGGGCGATCTTCTTTGATGAGTGAACGCTCCAACACATCGGGCGGGGGTAACATCCTTAGACATTTTTGGATCTTTGCTGAAAGTATGAAACGCGAGTAACTGAATGTTATTAAATTTATACAGATTAATAATATTGTCGTATATTTAACTACGTATATCTTAATCTATTAATATATTCAAGTATATTTAATCGTATCTAATAATATGTCACAAAGGTGAATCTTTCACTAACTGCTGTGTCAGAAGCTAATCGAATTCGTGTATGTCTCTTGGAATACGAATTGAAGCGATCATTGATCGCTTTAGTTCGGCATTTAAGGGTTGAAGATGGGAGCAAAATAAGGGAAAATAAGGGAAAATAAGGGAAAATAAGAGAAAGTGTACGCGTGCGCGCGAGCACTAAAGGAATCCAATTGCATAGGGCAGTAGTGCGTAGGCGAATAGTAGCTAGTCGCACCCTAATACTTATGGGAGAGTTTGTATGGTAGGTGGGGGTGGGGCACGTGGCATTTCCCGAGCTCGCTCTGAGCACTATACATCACTTCGCTCTGACATCAACCCTCCCGCCGCTGCCACCGCCGCAGCCGCTACGGCGAACCTCATGTGCCGAAGTAACGCGACGTCGAGCGCATTGTTTCGAACGCCGTCATCCACGCGATTATCAGGCATTTGCCCCCTCGAACAACAACAACCCCTTTTCTCTCCTAATACTCGATCCTCCTTTCAGTCGCCTTTTCATGAACAGGCGAATATTATTATCAGCTATAGGTAAGAACCTTTCTCTGTCATCCCGTTATAAATAAGCGAAGTCTTTGCACGAACGCCGATAAATTTTCACACAATCAATGAATTATTTGCAAGTGGATGAAAAATTCTCTATCTAATATAAGATTTGGAAAATATCAATGAGTTTTGTTAGCCAAATTAGAACAAAGTAAAGATGAGAGGTAAAAAGCGAAATAGATAGTCGGTTAATCCAATTCCACGTTTAAACTCGACCGCTGCGAAGATGGCGAAGTTGGTGAAGATGGCGAAGATGGCGAAGATGGCGAAGATGGCGAAAAAAGCGACGGAAGTGGTTTTGTGCGCAAGACCACCCTCGTCGCTCCCTTCATGTATTTTCTTCTTTTTTAGCGTTTAATCAAGGATATTCGCGGTCGGCTGGCTTGCTATTTTAGTTCACCATGTCCTTGTCCGTACCATGGGGAGGAGAATGCGGGTGAAGAAATCTTTCTTGACCTCCCTACTTAAGAAGTCTTCCTATTTTTCTTTTCTCTACCTTTGTACGAAAGAAATTTGTAGTAATCGTAAAAAAGCAACAACTCGATTGGTCAAGTTTTTTCGGAGCTCATTCATTTCGATGCTTCTCGAGTTTGTTTTAGATAGAAATTTTCATCGCTACTGTAATAAAATGTAAAACCATATTTAGGCGTTAGTTATACTAAGTGAACTGTACATTTGTTTGTAAACGAATGAGTAGCGACGGTAATATTATACTAGCAAACATTTTGGAAAAACATCATCATTATTATCTTTTGTTTCTTGAACGATTTTTTTTTCAATCATTTAATTTCATTTAATTACATTTAAATCAAACTTGATAGTAAGTTTAGAAATAGAAAAATAATAGTTAGTTAATTTATAATTTTTCTTCGAAATAACATGTAAAGAGTAAGGGTTAAACACAATCGATAGTATCGTTCGTAGGAACGTGTTAACACATCTGTCGTTCGAGAAAAGGATCGACTAACGGAGAGTCCATTTAAGCTACTGTCGTCAGTTCTTTGGTAAGTACAAAGACGCACGATGGCAAAGACGAAGTGGGTGGTACGATGTCGTAGAAACGACCTGGAGATTAGCGTTAATTACAGACTCGAGTCGTTCCGGGGTTGGGACGGGGCGCGAGGTATTTGTCACTCGGCACTGCTACTGCTCTTGGGTTCCTCCTGTTGTTGGGCTTCAGCTCCTGCTCCAACTCCTGCTCCAACTCCTGCTCCAACTCCTGCTCCAACTCCTCGTTCTGAATATTAATAACCTCGACGGTCCTTCGCCAACACCCTTCCTCGCACCCTTCCTCGCACCCTTCCTCGCACCTTTTGCGACATCCGATGAATTGTGTGGCAGACGATGCTACTCATTACGTTGACTGTCTGATTTCATCGCCGTCGTCGGAAAAATTAATCGCCATTGTTACCGGCGACAATTATTTCAGAAGATTCGCTATTAAATTAGATGAAAATTTAACGAAAAAGTGCAAGCTTCTATTATAACATTGAGATTCATCATTTCGTCGAATCATTTGAGAATTATATAGAAATGATCGAGTTGAATCATCCATTGAAATAGTCTATCTTCCTATGATTCATATATGTATATACTCGTCTTGTTTCGAGTTGTCTTTCATCGTTGATAGGGGCCAAATGGTTTCACACAATCTCAGCGAACTCGGCGAGAAACATTTCAGCTCGGTAGGTTGATGGTAATAATAAAGAAGAAAGAAAAGAAAAAGAAATTCTTTTGTTCATGTAGGGAAGCGAGAGTTATTAGAGAGAGAGAGAGAGAGAGAGAGAGAGAGAGAGAGAAAGAGGAAAAACACAATAGTGTAAAATAGGGTAAAATAGTGTAAAAAGGTGAAGAATATCCCTGTATTCGGCGTCGATCAAATCGATATCATCCTCTCCAGCTCTCTCTCCAGCTCTCTCTCCAGCTCTCTCTCTCTCTCTCTCTTTCTCTGTCCCTCTTTTTCTCGTTCTCTTCTTTTTTTTTTTTTTGTAGCCGATCCCTCGAACGGTGGTCCCATTTCCGCGTAAAACGCTAAGATATTCAAAGTCGGGAAATAGTTTATTCATGGCTGGCTTGGAGAATTTCGAAAGATATTGGAAGTGGCCCAGGAGAGAAAGCGAGAGAATCATGAAGAAGGAGGAGAAGAGAGGAGGTTTTGAGGAGGAGAAAGAGCGAGAGGAACGATATTGGTCGGACGGAAGTGTCCCCTCGGGGAAACGGGAAAACGGGAGGAGCGTCATCTCTCCCCCCGATCCGATAAAGCGAAAAGAGGGACCCCCTGTGGGGCATGGCCACTACTTCTGCGCCATGGCATCACGTGACATCCGAGCCCACCAATAAAATTCAAATAAACTCCACCGTGCATACTAAATTATCACATCTTCCATTACCTGACGGCCTGTGCCCATCCCTAAACGTCTTTCCATTCCATGGGAAACGTTTACCTATCGGAACTATCATATTTTTGGCTATTCGCCTCTATCTTCGATGATCGCTTCTTACTTTGTCCGACAGTAGGACGAAAGTAATACCAAAGTAATATCAATGTAATACCAAAGTAATACCAAAGTAAAGTTTAGCTAGACCGGTTCATCTCGCTCTGTTCCATCTGTATCCTATCCTATCGAAATTCGTATTTACAATATCAAATGTCATTTTTCAAATTTTACGGGTACAAAATTTAACGCGTTACCTCAATTATGCACGACTGATCGATCACTTTACTAAGAAAATCTTAGTTTTATGGTCTACGGTTAATAGATTTGATGATCCACCGAATGATTTCATTTGATTTATCAACGTGTTCCGTGCTTGGAACGTATGAATTTAATGCAGTACGTCAATCGCGCGGATACTAAGCGAATAGACTTGCATGGACTATGATTATTTTAACAAGCAGAGCTTCTCATTTTATCCTTTCTTTCTTTCTTTTTGTTCTTAATTAAATTCTTTATTAAAATCTCTAAAGAGAGAGAGAGAGAGAGAGAGAGAGAGAGAGAGAGAGAGAGAGAGAGAGAGAAGCGACTCGAGAAAGAAGATTCAAATAAGTAATCGTAAAGATAATCGAACATTGCATTATTATTCTTGGTGTTTCGATTCGAAATGCAAACGGTAGCTAACTACTTGTTCGTGAGGGTCCACCGGCAGTGGCAATGATGGAAGGGAGCAGCCGGAGATCAGGTGTCCTTTCCCAGGAACGCCCCAGATTTCAACATTACTCAACGAGGATCAACCTGCCAGAAGAGAGCCCATTGTTCGCTCTTACGCCTCTGGGTTTTCTTCCGCATCGAAGAGTACGCCCGCCGTGCCGCGTCGTTCCGGTTTGCCCATTCTTGCCTATGATGCTGAACATTTTTTCTTCTGGCACGTCCATCGTCGTCCTCGTTAAGAGTAGCGCGCGCGCGCGTCCTTACTATATTTTTCCCACCAAATTTTAATATAGAAAATCTGTAGGAAACACTAAATTTATCCTTACCTATGCCTAAGCCTATATGTAATTAAATTAGATTACACGTACCAAGTGTCATTCAGTTTGGAAACGTTCAAACTGAAATTCAAAGCAAAAAGAGAGAAAAAAAGGAAAATGAAAAACTTTATTTTTTTTTTCCTTTTTTTTCCTTTTTTATTTCTTTTTTTTCTTTTTTTTTTTTTTTTACTTACATCTGAAAGAACGGAGTTTCTAATTTAAGTCTCATGAATATTGAAGCTTGCTGGACTTTTCATTGGAGTAAACGGCTTAAGGCAGAGAAGAGAATCGTCTAAACCTCCGAACGAAGTTGCCAGCATGTAAAACAATTAGTAGCTCGACCGTGCCCTCTTCCCCTTCTCCTTCTCCACCTTCCATCCCTACCACCCTTTCCTATCAGCTTGTCTACGCCCCGACTATTAGTATAATCGCTGGAGGCTACGACCCTTAGCTACCCTCGAATGATTCGCTTTAATTCTTATAGAGTTTAAGCGAGCCTTACCTCACCCCTCCTCTTTTCTATTCATTCTGTACGTTTGGCGATTGCGCCTCTTTCCTTAAAATCATAATAAAAGAATATATATCAAATATAATACATATCCCTCTCTTGATATTGTAGTTACTAATAGTACACTGGCAATAGAGAGTTTTTAAAAAATTTTCTGTTACTTCTTCTGTTGATGTATCGTTACATGTCATTAGTTAGAAATATGTATATCAAAACAGACGTTTGTTATGGACCAATGGAAAAGAGAACGACGATATAGTTTTATATTAGTCATGTTTTTCAATGAATCGTTATTAAATGTAATACCGTCTCGCATCGTTTGCGCGACTAATTGATTTCGGTGACGAGATAGAGGGGTAGTAGATGATGTGAATCGAAGCAACGACCGTATCGGGGATTGCGATATCAACGGGATATCCCTTTGCAGTATGGATGCACCAGATTTCACACTTGTTCGTTCACCGTTGATATGTAGGTACTGTAAGGAATACGAGGTCTTCATCACGAAACATCCGTTCCGAAACGGATTATTCTTCGTCTTAGTAGAACGTAGCCATATAATAATTTTAACATATTTCTAACAAATCGTGCTTACGATGAGATATATTTTATTTAATTTGAATAAATGCAAATGCACGTTTGTTGCGGTAATAGAGATGCAATATAGAGGACAAATAGAGATTCTCCTTTGAGTGTAGCATTATTGGCTGGACTTCTGAAATTGGTCGTGTAAAGGGCGTGTAAAGGGCGCGTAAAGGGCGAGTAATCCGTGCCACGTGTTGGCTACTATAAGTCTTACTACTCGAGGATCACAACCAACACCTAATCTTCCTACCAGCGTCTCTCTCCACCCTTCCATCGCTATCGTAAGCGCTACCTACGCGCGGCCGCAAAACCCACTTGAACTGTTGGTTCGTTCGTTGGTTCGTTCGTTGGTTCGTTCGTTCGCTTGTTCGCTCGTTGGTTCGTTCGCTCGTTCGCTCGTTCGTTACTCCCTCATTCAATAGCAATTTGTCCATTTACCGAGATTAGAAAGCGACTTGAAAGCGATGCTAATTCGAACAGTGCCTGCCTTGCACTTTCTAATTTACGATTCACCCCTCCGCCACCGTGCCATACCACCAAGCCATAGCACCGCTTATTGCTTTATACCCTTTTCCGCTTTCATAGATTACCATAACGAACACTAATCGAGTGTTGAACCGTGTCGAGCCTTCCACTAAGGATTCTTTAGATTTTCCAAGAGATCTTAAGTGGCATCGTTTACGATTTTGTTCGGTTATCACTATTTCATATCACTAGTCTATCGAGCAGATTTTTACCTTGTAACCATGTTTATGCAAGATTTCAATTTTATTGACATATCGCGTATAGGCTATTTTGATCATAAAATAGATCATAAAATTGATCATAAAATTGATTATTGGTTCGATCTCTTGGATTAACCAACCGGTCAAAGATTGCTTTGAGCAGAGCAGAGCTCTCGTAACTCGATTCGTGAGCACGCCGAAAAGGACATCGGTGGTCTGGCATATGGCTGGCAAATTTCCCGGCAGGGTGGTAGTAACAATATTTACAGAAGGCCGCGCCAACCCCTGGTGTTTTGTTAAGACTACGCGCGGCGTGCACATAGATGTAGCTTCGGGGCCAAGGGTGTCACTTTACGGCGAGTAATCCCTCCTAATACTCTTTAGCGATCGGTGCCACCAAGTGATATTAACTCCCTTACATCCAATTTCTTTCATTCTTTTTTCTCTTTTTCTCTTTTTCTCTTGTTCCTAGGCAATTAGCATTTTCATTGAGCCTTTTTTCTTTAGGATTTCTGCAATTTTCATTAGAATCAAATCGATAAGAGAAATTAAAAACTACATTCATTTTTTTATCCAAGTAAATATCATCAGAGGAGAGAATCACGATTAGGTGTCTATCATCAACGATCATGTTGCATGACTAATAGGTGATATCTGTTGTCGTTGTTATTGTTGTGTGATTCGTTTAAAGAACATTTAATCAATATTATTCTGTAGCGAATATTTGAAAAATAGAAATGCGGGATTTATTTGCTTTAGAGCTTGGCAATTACATCGGGATGGTGGTCCAGGCAGTGTGGGTCACAGCCAAGATTAGCGAAATCATAATCAACCGATCAACGTTAGGGCGCAAATATATCGACTCGCCCTCTCGATGGAAAAGGAGGTGTCAAATGACAGTTCCTGCGGGAGCAAGGGATCCGAATGGATTTTTTCGCACATACATCAAGAGATCTTTGCCTTTTTCTCTCTCTCTCTCTCTCTCTCTCCCCCCTCTCTCTCTCTCTCTTCGTGTATCTTTTCGAGAAAGACACGTGACCCTAACAAGATTATGGACTTGCGACATGGTTCTACAAATAGAATTCTAACGAACAGCTTTTGAAATGTCTAGCTTGGAATTAGAAGTCTCTTGACAATAGCGTGTACCATAATTTGATATATGAAAAATTTGACAAATACTTTGGAATCGAAAAGGAGAATATGATAATGAAAGAAAAGATAAAGGTTGTGTGGAATCTAACCGAGCTTGGATAGATGGAAAGAAATTCCGGAGTAAAAGGATGGATGATGGTGTCCGGTCTCGATAGCCGTTTAAGATTTGCGCGAAGCGTGAATGAAAGAGGGCGTGGGAAACGACAAAGTGGCTGCGTACGCGGATAGTGTGTGCTGACTTGCGACCGGTCTCTCGTAATTGCTGTAATTTTGCCGAGTGATTCACACACGAGTATCGGGTCTGCCGCGCGTGCGTCGTTGTGTTATGTTGGCATCGTCGTCGTCGTTGTCGTCGTCGTCGTCGTCGTCGTCGTCGTCGTCTTCGTCTTTGTGGTGTGTAGCGTGGCGTGGCGTGGCGTGGCGTACCGTGGCGTACCGTGACGTACCGTGGCATAACGTAGCAAGGCATAGGCGTGCAGCATGGGATGCACACGAGTGTCGCCGCAACCGACGCCGCAACAAATGTTGTCATTCTCGCGCGCGCGCGAGCGCGCGCGACAGAAACCATAGCGCATCTGCGCGGGATTTCGGAAACAATTGCCGACAATTCTCGCCACTTGACTCGCTGCCAGCGATTGACGTGAGAATCCGTCAGAGATGCTCGTAGAAACTCTGCCGCAGAGCGTATGAGGTCATCTTCATTAAATCGTTCTTCGCTTGATGACAGATCTCATTTTTTTCCCACTTTTTTTCCCTCTTCCCATAGCTCCCTTACTCGTTTGCTCTCCGCTCACCTTTTTTTCCCCACCAACTACTACTAGCGCTCGCTTAAGGATTCCTTCCCACGTTGATTTCGCTCTATATGTAATATACCAAAGTATAGGGAGTAGAGCTAGACTAGTTTGCGAATCGTGGTAAATAACGTTTAGCTCATCGTTTCTTGTTTATACTAACGTCTTTACTTCTGCATCTAAAAAGATGGATCGTTATTTGGACGTTAGTTGCCCTTCCCACTTGGTTGGAAAACCCATCGAGATCGGACCTACAATTTTATATTACCTATTCATTTCGACGCTATTATTAAACATGGGAATTTCTTTAATGCGAATTCTTTATTCGCTACATGCAAATACTAATTATTTAAATTAAGTTAAACCGGAGTTGAAATACGAGTGCAGGTCAACTTTTTTTATCTATCGCAAGGCTTTGCACCTGATAAGAAGATATGCTTGTCGACTATTGCCGTATGCATTTTCATAGGTATGAAAATATTCGTGCGTCGCGCATGATAAATGAACAAAATTGTAAAAATATTTCTCGACGTAGCACGCAGCATCGGTGTAATTAATTTTGCCATTGTTTGCGACAGCAGCGAGTCAGCAGCATTCGATTGATTTTTTTGTTTCCCTCGTCTTAGACAACTACAATTTCGGTTGATTTTCAAAATGCATATTATACGTATAATATTTAGAAAGCAGTTGCGAAATATGGACTAAAATATGGACTAAAATATAGACTAACATATAGACACTTTTCGATTATGCATCTAACTAACAATATATCGGTATTGCGGCGTACCATCGTGAAATACACGTGTGTGTATGTATTTGATAGGATGCGGTGTGATGCGGTGTGATGCGGTGTGATGCGGATAGCTCGTAAGAGGGTTGATAAGGCTATCGCGCGCACATCGCCCCGCGCGCGTTTAGCATACATTTGAATAATGGGCAGGCCGGTAATCCTTTAAACTGGTGTGCCCTCATCCCGTAACTAGGTATCCTTTCATCTCTCGCTTCGAGCTAGCTCGTCCGAGAACCAACCAACCTTCCCCTTCCTCGCTTTTCCACTCGCTTTTCCACTCGCTTTTCCACTCGCTTTTCCACTCGCTTTTCCACTCGTTTTTCCAGTAGTATCGAGCTCTCTTGTGCTCTCTTGTGCCCTCTTGTGCTCTCTTGCCAGAATGACTGGAGGGCTTCCTTCTTTTTCTATCCTATTCAGTCTCCATCTCTTTTTCTCTTTATTTTTCCCTTCCATTTTGCTTCTTCTTCTCCTCCTCTCGGCAACGTTTAAAGATATTTCGTTAAAATAACATTCTCGGCCCAACTCAGTGCCCCTTGCACCCTTATACAACCCAATGGTCGCGGCAAAAAGAGGGTGGCATTTGCAATGCAGAGGTTAAATGGTTGCTGCGGGGGTTGGTCTGGGATGGTCTGCAGGGTAAGAGACGAGGAGTACGGAGGGATGCCGCACAGCCACTGCACAGACTCGATTGGTTTTTTACTTGCCTCCTAGAAAGCAGGAGGATCTTCCTTCGTTCTTCCACCCTTTGCTCTCTATCTTGTGCGCTCATTTCTTCAGAAAATCCTTTCCTTTTGCGTCCCTTAGCAACAAATATGCGCAAAGCATTTGTGGATAAGGTAAAACAGTTGGCGAGATTAAACATTTATTTAAATGGTAAGAATTTTCGAGCGAGACTAACAAGCACGCTTTCGAGTATGTAGCCGCATTTAATATACCTTTAGAGAATAGTACCAGTAAGGGGGCACTACGATGCATTTGCAGAGAAAAGTACGGGCAATAGTTGAGAAGAATCGCACAGCGTGGCATTTACTAGTACAGACAGTGGCAGTGCACGCGTGCGTGCTAACTCGTGGGCGTGGATATGAATATTATGAGCAAACGCGCTTTCTCTCTTTCTCTTTCTCTTTCTCTTTCTCTTTCTCTCTCTAGAGAGAAAGGAGATTAGTCTGGTGGTTTTCAATCCCATTTTCATCGCGCTTCTGTGCCACCCTATGCTACGATATCGTTGAAGTTTCATCGGTGCCTGTTATAATAGGTATACGTAGCGCGTACCTATGTATGTAGGTGCGCGCTATGCGTGTAAAAAAACAAAAAAAAAAACGTGAAAATAAATCAAGGGTAATGGTCCTTCGAAGACAAGGTAACTAGAGATAAAAGTTTCCGCAAATGTATGCACGCGATTCGATAATTAATGACACTCTCATGATTTTCTTCCTTCGTATCTCTTTATCTCATAAATATATGTGGATAAGTCTCGATATACAAATATATAGGAAAAAATCATTTATACATTTGAAATGTAAAATAATAATTAATATTTATACATATTATGAAATAAATGTAGCAGTCACATACGCTTGATGAATTTGTCGTGATTATCTTCGTGTTGTTACCTTTGACCTTGTCAAGCAAGTAGAATACTATCTAATTAGCCACGAATTATATACAATCAGATTTGAAACAATTAGGTAGAAGAGAGAGTGGGTGCGGAGCCGAGGATCCCTTGGGAGAAGGAGCGGTCGCACCCATCTTCAAGTTCGCGCGTAGTCCCTCGAGACAAGCATGACTTTCCACGTGGCCTCGATCCTTGCATGCACCACGTGCCGCTTTCTACTACTTTTCGTCCTTTGTTTCCATTACTACAGTAAGTGAAAGGTCTCCAAAGACCCGCGTGTATGTATGCAGAACAAATATTCTTGGACTCAGTGCTAGCTAACACGCAGAAGGTACCGTTGGTCCAATTCGATTCAATTCCGCCTCTACTTTTCGCTCTCTCTCTCTCTCTCTCCCTCTCTCTCCCCCTCTCTCTCGACCTATCTATCTTTTTTTTCCTTTTTCTCTCGGTCTTTCTGTTTTACTCGTTCTATCTCCGACCTGCACGATTCAGTTACTCCCTCGAGGACGATAGATCCTCGGTTGACTTTGCTCGGGGTGGTTTCTCTCAACTCGATCTCCCATTCTTGCTTTTTTCTTTCTTTCTTTCATCCGCTCGCAAAACGACAAAGGGCTCGGCAACGATCATCCTCTCCATCTTTTTCCCGTAGAATGCAAACTCGCCGCGTAATTAAGAGACACGACAATGTGTATAATATAATGTAATATAATATAATATAATCCTCTTACTGATCATTTCGAAACCTACGAATATTTGCATATATACATGTTTTATTTCATTTATTTCATTTATTTCATTTAGACGTAGAGTAGCAGACAACGAGGAGACAAGGTTTGATTAGTAAATTCCCCGGAATATTCTCGATAATTGGAGAATATCGAGCTCGAGGGGCGTAGTTGGTTGTTTAAGCAAGGAGAAACTCGTTCGCGGTATTCATATCTCGTGTCGCGAAACGTGTTCCGTTCGGAGAGTAAATGATGTGGCCGAGGCGCCGGCAATCATCAATCCTTTCGACAACACGATTCACGGAAGGTGTGCATATTCTATGTTCACGTTTGAACGCTCATCCGACCAAGTCCCTGGTGTCTCGTTCATCCTGGTCAGTTAATAACCATCGGGGTACATCGTGGTAGGTCCACAGTCGGACGGTTTACGTTCGAGCATCGCTGACCACTACCACTCGGCTCGCGAGCGTCTGCTCGCGTAGGGTTTTCCACCGAATTATGGAAACACGCAGTTATACGAGCCACTGCCCCGAGCGCCTCGTTTCTCGTTTTAATTAAGCTCCCCAGCCCACTTCCTTTCTCTATTTCAAGCCTCGAGGATATCACCTCTCCTCTCTCCACATATTACGTTGCATCTACGAGCTTCTTGCGCAAGGTTTCGCTCTTGCCCATTTCATCTCTTTGCGTCTATTATCGACCTTTGCCGTACATGCAAAAAGTCTCCAACTCGAATTCCAATTCCTTTAGCACAAATTCGCATAGAAAAAAATCTTCCAAGTGCTACGACAAAATTTATTTATGTTTATTTGAATAAACTAGATTTTTTTTCTTTCTTTTTATTACGATCTTTGTCCTTTGTCGACAGGCAATGTGCATTAACCGAACGCGCTAGTATGTTTTTACGTTGACACCACCGAGCGTCAACGTAATCAACCAGATTGTCAAATCATTACTTGATAATAATTCGTAATTCGTAATTCGTAATTCGTCATTCGTAATTCGTAAGACGTAATAAATGATACATTATAGAGAACGTAGACAAAAAGCGAGTTTAGAAAAATCTTCATCTTCCTAAATATGTTAATTTTCCATTTGAGAGCTACTACCCCCGTCAATCAGTGCGCCACCGGTTTTCCCCTTTTTCTTCAATGTTCGGATGCTTATCTCTCCCTTTGAACCCTCCTTTGTCCAGAAGCTTGCTTTTTAATTGGACATCCTTTGTACGCAAGGGAGACATCCTGATGGCGATAAAAAGGTAAGCTGGAAAAGTAAGGTCGAGTAAGGTGTAAGGGCTCGTCAAGTTGCGAATTACCAACCTTATTATTATCCTCCGCGGTTCTAACGCGCCATTCTTTCACTTGCTCTTCTTTTTTCTTCTTCGGTAGGGTAAAGAAGATAGGAAGAAACAGGGAACAGAAACAGGGAAGAAAAGTACTTGGAATAATAATATCCGAGCCCCTTTTTCCAACCCAATGGATATGGCGGTTGGGAAGCGTCGGTGTTATTTATTTCGTACAATTTCTCATTTTTAGGGAACAATCGTTTACCACTTACGCAGAGATACTTTTTTTCCAAAATAATTGTATTTTTGTATTTTTCTCACTCTCGGGCACGGGCCGGCAAACGTCAGGTTTGCATATCCGTTTACGTTGCGTATCGAGTTGCCTTTGTAAATGACCAAATTGTTTCAGTGATATTTTCCATAATTATGGACGGATAAGAAATTGAATGAATCTAGGTTAAGGAGCGGGCTTTAAGGAGCGAGAGAACGCACGGGGATGAATTACGTTAAGCTGTGACAGAAAGAGAAAGAGCAAAGGCACGAGTTGAAAATATATCCGCTTCCTGTCGGTTAGTACACCCTCTTACCCTCTTACCCTCTTACCCTCTTACCCTCTTTCTTCGGAACTAATCAGAGGCCAACGGCTAATTGAATTATCGATCACGAGGAGAGTGTGGATAGGGCAGCGTTGGACGGATAAACGAGCTGTTCTCTCCTTCCTTTATTTCTTCTTTTCCTCCGCCTTCTCCTCCTCTTCCTCCTCCTCCTCCTCCTCCCCCTCCTCGTCGTGCTGATACTGTTGGACTTATTCGACGATTCGCCCGGAATCCCTGGTGTAACGCTCTATGTACCCCCGATAGGCATAACCGCACCCCTGTTTGCCACTCACTACCCCTGATTAGCTGGACTTCCTGTTCACGAGTCGTCGCTGCAACCGTACACGCATACACCCGTGTAAAATATAAATACGTAGATAGGTACGTATCTAACGTGTAAGAGTAGGTACATCCGAGCTAGAATAAGAATGGATATGTTGTTGTAGCTTTGTCGTTCGTGCACACGTGGAAATACGAGCGAACGTATCATCGCCACGTACGCCCAGTTTATTCGCATAACGCGTAACGCGGTAACGTTCGATCCCGTCGGGCTTTCTATGAACTTAATGATTGGGCTTGATTGCTCGACAAACATGGGCTAGTCTCGAATCACACCCCTTCGACCGTCGTTCTCGTGTGATCGTTTCAATTTTATTCGACGTATATATTTATATATATATATATATATTTCAAACTCATAAAATATGTTTCTTGCTTTAGAAATTACCTACGAGTAGGAGTCCTATCTTTAAAGGGGAAAAAGCACTAGTGGGCTAGAGCACGTATTTGGATAAAATAATAACTAGCAAAAGCCAACTAACTGCGACAACGACAACGACGACGACAACGACGACGACAACGACGACGACAACGACGACGACAACGAAAGACGAGGATGAGTCAGAGTCGAGATTGAGAATAGCGCCGGGGTCAACTGGCGAAGGAAGTCCGACTTGACCGGCATCGTTTGACCCTTGGGATTAGTCGATCGTCCGGCGGCAAAGACCCATTGATCTGCGATCAATCGGATTCATTGACGCGATGTTGCGTCGCTAGCATTCTCTTGACCAACGCTCTTCGACGACAATTCTTTTTTCATACAAATGATCGCTTCCTGTTTTTCGTTTTTATTCACATTCTTCTTATCTACCTCTGTCTACCTCTGCTTACACTTGCACTCGTCGTTACAGTACATATTTAGCGAATAATAACGATAGAAAAATAATTAGTAAAACGTAACCGACGTTGAATAATAATCCCGCGTATACAGGCGAGACCATAAACACATTTATGAATACAAATCGTAGTTCGTTAACAAGTGCATTGAACTGGCTATGAGTCGAGGCAAAATATTCCCTATCTTTTTCTCTATCTTTTTCCCTATCTTTTTTCTCTCGTCTACCAGAATTGGGTGTAAGCAGTAGATAGAACGATTATAATATACGTGTTGGATTTATCTTTGAACGAATCAAAATGATCATTCTTTGACTCTTTAAAAGAGAAAAATATTATTTAGCGATTTTACACGCGAAGGAGTAAATCTCGAATCTCCGACTAGCGTTATAGCCGCTTCGGGAGGGGGAAGCTTTTAGCGGCTCAGGTGGCTACGCCAACCGATAATATAACATTATTTTAGCGAAAGCATTTCAGCAGGGAAGTGGCAGAGATTGTAATGCCTGATTGTCGATGCGAATAGAGAGAAGTGTGAATAAAGCGACGATTCCAATACTTTCGTTGATAGGCAAAATTTCTAATATAATCAAATATTACTAATGCTAGTAAAATGCTAGCAGAATGCTAGTTAAATGTTAGTATTATTTTGACGGGTTATTTCTATCGATGGTCGAGCCCCTGGCAAAAACTCGCGATCTTGCACTTGACAAAGTCAAAGCGAACTTCTCGATGAGGTTCGTTCAGCTTCGGTGAAGCTCTCGCGGCGAGTGTATTCTGAAATATATGCTTGCAGGATGTCGCGGTTCCCACGAGTTTGCGTATTCTCCAAAGGAATAAGAGCAACGTATTTGAATCTGCCGAGCGTATATCTCATTCCTATAGTTTCCCCGTCTTTCCTACTCTTACAAAGTGGAGTACTATCTCTTACTATCTCTCTTTCCCTCCCTCTCTCTTTCTCTATCATCCCCACCTTTATTTCTCTCTTCTCTTTAAATACGTCGAATACGACGGTACGTTCGAGTTTCCTTGTCGTTTGTGTGCGTGCACGAAATGTGCGTATACGTGAATCGTATACAACGATAGAGGAGTAGTAATGGTGAAAGTAGAGGGTAGTCTTTGATATGCTGACGTCGGTATTATCAATTCAGATGAGGCAGAGAGAGGTGCGGTCGCTCGGTAAAACCTGCGTTTGATCTGTTTCACCCCATGCGTGAACCTAAATATATATATACCTAATATATATATACATATTGTGCTTATATATGGTAAGTACTTTCGTACCTATATGGGACGTACGTATTCACGTATCATCCTACGTTGCTTGAAGTTGGCGCCATGGGCATCTTTAATGCTCTCGAGGAAATAGCAAATTGCTGTTATGAACAAAAGTGAATTTATTTGCGCTAGGCAAACGTAAAAGACGTAATTATACGTAAGCAAAGCGGCGTTCTTATTTATCGGACAATAGCCATCGCGTTCATTTCCTCGTTAGGAGGAAATTTGGTTGCTCTGCCGCCGAGTTTCCGTTATCCGAGCAACGCTTGGAAGAAAGAGTTCGGTCTTATAAAAATTAATCGTTTTGGCCCAATTCTCGCGTCAAGGGAGGCAAGAGAGGGCATTCGACTGAGTTAAATTGGTTTGTATGGGCACTGCTTGGGGCACGGTCCCGCAGTAAAGTGGACTTTTAGGTGGCAGACCGGCACATGCGGGCTTTACTCGTGTCCCTTCCTAGTGTCTTCCATTTACCCCCTACCAAGTCGTTCTTCTCTTCGAATGCCCATCGTCAGCTCTTCTACGTTCCTCTCTCTCTCTCTCTCCTCCAACCAGCCGCGTATATAACGCAATAATCATTTAATTCTGGCGGTCGTACGCGCAGCGCTTGGCGCCAACTCAATCTAAGCCAACCGGATATGCCTCTCTCGTCTGCCTCGGACTGCCACTGACGTAATCCCAAACTTTTTAACAATCAATAGAAAGAAGCAAATAAATCTTGCAAGGTGACGGGGTAGATCCCTACAAAGGATCGTACTCCTTTTGTTTTGTTCGAGGCTGCACGGTGCGCGCTTCATTTGTTGGCATGAAAGTGCTAATGAATATCGGCCCTAAATATCGGCCCTAAATATCGGCCCTAAATATCGGTCCACGGGGATGAAGGGTAGTAACACACTGGGTGTGCTCGTCGTCGGTGCATATGTCTTTATATATTATGGGGGATTACACGTCCAAGTTTTCCCCGTCGAAAGTCGTCACGAAAGGCGGACTCGATACGTTCACGCCTGTGCGTATATGCGTGTGCGTATATGCGTGTGCGTTTATGCGTGTACGTTTATGCTTTAGGGCTCCGACCGACCGACCGACCGACCGACCAACCGACCGACCAACCGACCGACCGACCCTGGTCACGCTCGTTTGTTCCGCGTTAATTTTCTCTCCTTTATTCACCCTCTTCTCGGTTTCTCTTTCGATGGAAATTCTCCGATGCGCGACACCATATGTCAATTCCCATCGTTTTAGAGTCAAGCATAGTCTAGCAAGTTCGCGTATACTTGCAATAATAGTGCTCTTTTGTACCATATCTCAGTTGATGGACCACCACCACCAATGAAATCCTTCCAAGCTAATCTTCCAAGCTATTGTCAGGAAAAACTTAGATCATAGAAAAATGGGGAGGGAGAAACTTTTTGTCGTCTTGCGAAATTGGCCGCGATCAATAATTCGATTGTCGAGTTTTAATTGATATTCCTACAGTCGCGTTGATCGTATTGATCGTATTGATCGCGTTGATAGCGCTGATCCTCGTCACCGTCATATAGATCAATCGATCTTCGCGGGATTTAAATCGTATATTTCGACGATCTTGGGCGCGATTAGATAAACTTTCAATACTCTTCGAGGAAACAGCAACGATTAGGTTTGTTTTTGTTTTTATTACTGTTAGCCACAACGACTGTCGTCGCTTGTTGTCCAATTGCGACATATTTCTTCGTATAAATCCCGTGACACAATTGGATATAGGGAAGGAAAAAATAATAAATAATAATAAATTTAGAGAAAGAAGGAGTAAAACATTGTATTGTTTTCGTTGAAGAAATTAGAACAGTCTGTCGATTTGAACAGCTTATAGATCGAATCAGTGTTGATCGATAAGCTCGTAAGACTTTTCGAATTGATCTCGTCGAGTCGAAATAATTATTTCTCATTATGTTGGCAGTATTTCTTTCTAGACACGTAAGTCTCACTCAAAGTTGGTTCGTTTACCCGCAGGCTTCCAACTGCGTTAACAACCCGTAGCTTCGCATAAGCGTTTACGTACGTGTCGCACGAGATATCGTTTTCCCCGATAACCATCACCCACATCCCTAATTGATAAAAACAATAGCTAATAAGTATATTTTCTTCTTGATTGATTGCGAGAGTGACTCATGTTTGTAGATATATATATATATATATATACATACATACGTAGGTCGTTCCGCCTGGCTCTCTCTATAGAAGAGAAGGACGATCACGAGAATATGTCTTTACTAGGGTATATCGTTGAAACGGTAATTGTTTGACGGGACAATCAAGTATTCAATTTGTGGCGCCAACGGAAGCCTGGACCGGCGCGGCGCGGTGCGGTGCGGCGCGGTGCGGCGCGGCGCATTCAACTATTATAGTTTATCAAGGTAAACGTTAGACTGAATGTTACGATGATTTTTCATTATTAATAAGTTAAGTAGACATTTACTCGAGTACAAATAGAGAATAAAATTGTTAAAACATTCGTTTTGAGAATAAATTAATAAAAAAAAAAAAAAAAAAAATAAATGTTCTGCTATAGTGCGCACACGATAATTACGTTTGTAAGTTAAGATTAACAATAATTGCGTTTATCGATCGATCACAGGGTATCGGCGGATGTTAATGAAAGAGATCCGAAAGCGTTTCTTTCTTTTTCATCGGTAATTCAAGCACAAACATGATTACTGTATTCGCAACGTAATGCGAAAATGACGATCGTTATAATTGTTGGTAAACGAGCTATTATTGCGTATTCATTGGATTAAGATATCGCGTATATATTGTATTATATCTGTATTGTTTTTCGACGCATTCAATCTTTAAATTGGTTCTGACCGAATAAACAAACGTAGCCACTAAACGTTAGCCACGATAAGTTGAAATTTCTTGTAGATTAGTCATCGAATAATTTCTCTGGAAACGGAAAGAAACTTGACTTTTTGTGTAATTGGGAAAAAAAAGCGTTTTTTCGTGTTCTATAATTTAGCAGGAGACATTAGGTTGTTCACCGTTTTCTTTCGAGAACCACGATCCACGAGTTTTCCTATTTTCTGCGATAAGAGAAGCAAGCAATCTTCTCCAGCGAAGATACTCTCCTCACTCGTCGGAGTGAGCGAGAATGATTGATGCGGTTTGTCGCTACCTTACTTTTTTCTATTCTACAACGTTTTTCTATTCTCATCTCGCGAAAGAGACTTTGTCGAAAGTAGATGAGTAGATGAGTAGATGAGTAGATGAGTAGATGAGTAGACGAGTACTTTTTTAACCTTTATCATCCTCCAATTGCAAAGACAGTTGCCACTGACTAACAGAGCATTAGATTATATGGATTGTATAATAATATTTAGTATAGACAAAAAAACATAATTGAAACATAATTTAAACATAATTTAAACAATAATTTATTTATATTAAAGAAAGGTGAAGAAAACGCGGCGACGCGCGTTCGTGACGCGTCGTGTTTGTCGATGCATGTCGTCGTCCGACATTTACACAAAAATCCGCCGGACATTTTTCATAATCTATTCCACGAAAGTATCAGGAGTAATAAAGGGTTAATACGGTAATCGCATAAGACGGTAAACGGTTAGATCGGAGAGTATAGATTACGGTCTCGGTTGACGGTGCGTTTCAATTTCGTTGCGAATTAAGTCGAAATAGCGAGTAATTGACACGGGTCTATGGATTTAGGCGAAATATTTTTCTCGCTGTTTCTCAACGGCCCTTTGACAAGAAGAGATCAAGAAAAAATATTGTATATCGTGCACGATTGCTAATTGTCGAATAATTTAATACGACTTAATCGTGTTGCGAGACAAGGAGGACAATTGCGCATTCCTTTCAAGAAAATCCACACATAACGAGACATCGATAATCTTCTTTCGTTATCACCTGTGCCAAAAATATGCTGCGAATGAACGCAAAGTGACGATTGCCAAGATCGAAAAAGTTCATGTCAAATAAAATCTTGTTTCTCTGTTTGTGCATTATCATTGTCGCGTTGCACCAAAAATTCTACCTTATCTATCGGCTTTCGTTATCGCCGATAAATGGAATGGATTTATTTCTTCTTGAAAACAGAATTTCTCTCTCTCTCTCTCTCTCTCTCTCTCTCTCTCTCTCTCTCTCTCTATTGTTCTTTCCTTATCGCAGGGTTCGTTGTAAATGTAAGAAATCATTATTGAGATCGAAATACTTGAATATTATTCGGGAAAGGAAGAAACGCGATATAGTATCAAAATCAGAAAAGTAGTAGGACTTTGTTGTCTTATTTATTAGTAATCGGAGAAAGAGCCGCGTGTAATGTCGATGCACGGTGAATCCCATACGAGTAGTACTTTGGACGTGCGCGCGCGTTTTCTGACTTTCTCTCGCTCGCGTGGGAGGGCAAAGCACAAATATCAATCAGTGAAGTCAAGAGCGGAATCAGGGTGGCCGAGTGGTTCCACATAATGCTGGCGAGCGTAAAGGTAGGATAGAGGTAGGATAGAGGTAGGTTAGAGGTAGGATAGAGATAGATCGAGCGTACGTACATTCGAGATACACACCCAGCTGTACCACCCCCGTACAGAGAATCTCTCATCCGGGTGAATCGCGAGAATAAGCACGTAGAGCACTTGCTAGGTTGCTTGCGCGCGAATGCTACGAATGCTTCTCTGTTTGCGTGTGTGTGTGTGTGTGTGTATGCGGGAGTAGAGTAGGGAAGAAGGAGGCGTGCCAGGGAGGCGGAGCCAACTTTGAAAATCCCAGCTAGTATCCAACATTTCTCTCTCTCCCTCTCTCTCTTTCCCTCTCTCTTTTCCCCTCTCTCTCTCTCTCCCTCTCTCTTTTGGTCTTTATCCGTTCGTGCATCCGTCCGTCCATCCGTCCATCCGTCCACTCTTTCGTCCGTATATCTATCTGCGTTGCTCTTACTTTACTCATTCGTCTCCCACTTCTAATCGGTCTCTCGGTCTCTCTTTCTCTCCCCCCTGAACCGCGTGCGCGCAACTTATTATATACATATATCCGTCTCACTCTTCGTCCATCGTCGTCGTAGTCGTCGTCATCATCGTCGTCGTCGTCGTCGTCGTCGTCGTCGTCGTCGTCGTCGTCGCATGGGAGTCCCTCGGCACTATCGGATCCCGTTAACGGCAGTCGCCGTCGAGACACCCGCTATAACGTCTCTCGCATCTCCGCGACACACACATAATACACACATAATACACACTTAATATACACACGCAACATTAAAGCTCGGTGGTGTGTCATTATTTCCTTTTGTTTTTTTCTTCTTCATCGGCGTTGGATTTGGAGCGTTGGATTTGGAGAGTTGGATTTGGAGCGTCCTGCAATCCTTGCGATCGACGTGCAATAGGAGATTAACCCTTTGTGCTCGTTCGAGAACAATCATTGCAAACTAATTGCGATTAGATCAAGTTTCCAGGATGAAATATTGGAACGTGTTTCTTCTTCTCGTATTCGAGGAAAGATACGACCTATTTTGAAGTTTCGTGCAACGAAGATCATTTTTAACGGATCGGTGCCTCAACTATAGATACTTTTCTTTCATTCAAAGTTACTTGGTTGGATATAGCAAGGAATCCTCCGCGAGGTACGCGGATGTTGGGTGTAGCGAGGAGAAGAAAAAGTTTCCATAAGTATAAGGGAAACAAGAAAGAGTGAATCATCAGGATGATGGAAGTGCAGCAACAACACTCGCCTGTTGGGGTGGGTCCGTTGGATTTTTCGCGTAGAGGTGTAGCCGAAACGTCAGCTTTTCGGGTCGTCAAACCGAAACAACCGACTTCATCGTTGGTACATCAACAGGCTGTGTCACAGGAAACTAATAACAACGAAAATCTTCAAGAAAATTCGCAAGTTTCGCTCGAATCCGAAGGTAAGGTTTTTTCTAGATATAATTGAAAAAAGATGTAGTTGATAGAAATTGGACAATTATCGTTTAACGTTAGGCTTTAAAGGTAATAACGATAATGAAGACTAAAGAAAAAGAAATCATTTGGTAGTCCCTTCATCAAACTATTCCTTACAGAAACTTTGATCGCACACGCAAAGCGAACGTAGAAGCGTGTTGCGCGTTGATTTATGTGTGTATGTGTGTACGCGTGTGTGTGTGTGTGTTGTGTGTTGTGTGTGTGTGTGTGTGTGTGTATGTGTGCAGGTGCGTAAGAGAATCGAGTCGGCAGGATGGCCGTTCAACAGGTGAGGGGATGGATTAGACAGCGTGCCTATACTAATACTCGGTTGCTAATCAGGGTAATAGGCTAACGTAATAATATCATCATCCCACGCAGAGCCGGGCTAAACAGTTTAAGCCGTAATTGCCAGGTGATGGGCAGATCGTGGAGAGGGTTGATGCCTTCCATTCGGATCGAGACATCGAATCTTCTGTTAAGCTGACGATTTCTCTCGATAATTAACATTTTTAACATTCCAATCTTGAAAGAGAGTCAAAGAAATTTTGCATTGAAAGTCTATTATTTGAAAAGTAAATATATAAATGTATCGGGAAGAAAGATATAAGAAGTAGAAACCAGTTTATAGTTAGAATATTAGGACGTTCCATACCCTTGGAAAAAGTTGGGCACACTATGCTAACAGAAAATCACGATGGATTTACGTTTATAGATTTACGTTTATAGATTTACGACAGGGACGATGATAGCGTGGTATGCAGGATAAGCGTTGTACAGAACGAAGAGCGATATTATCGGTGTTCTCTCTCTTTCTTTCTCTCTCTCTCTCTCTCTCTCTCTCTCTCTCTAAGACTGCGTTACCTGCAACGTGTGTACACGTTCGGTGGTATCAACGACATTGTGTACACCGAAACGCTGCGGTCATCTTATCTCGGCCGAGTGGTACCTTCGCTATATAGGAAAATATGATTTATTTCTGATAATCCTACGAGAATGAGATAGCCTTTGCTATGGTAGAGCCGCGGCCGGCGCAACTAATCTCTTCGCGCTATCTCGGATTATCCCGGTCGTTACTATATTGCCCGGATTACCGATTCTTTTTTTTTCCCGCCGATGATTCTTTTCGTCGTATTCGTCAGCATTCAGTATCATTCAATCGAACATTTCGAATCGTCATCCGTCGGGATCTGTTCGGTCTTGAAACCGGGATGGAAAATTCCAAAAATGGGACCTTTTTTTGTATTCTTATAGCTTGATAAATAGGATAATCGGTTGGATAAGGAAAAAAAGAAAAAATCCAAATTTGTAATTCCATGCGATCTAGTCAAGGGATGCGGGTAAAGTTAGGTATTCGTAAATGTTGTAGGTTGCCGATCAAAGAAACCAAGACGATGGATGGTGAATGAATGTTCCTCGATAGGAATGCAGTTTGAAAGAAAGAGAAGGAGTAATAGTCGAGACACGGTTGATAAATAGAGGAGGGTTTCCCTCCTTTCTAATAAAGACGCTCTTGTCGAGGGGTTGATCTTTCCTACGAACTGGGAATACCAAATTTGTCAGGACTTGAGACGTTACAGATGCGTATTCCTCCTAGGTTCTTTAGTGTAACACGCGCAACGAGGAACGAATATAAACACATTCTATAACAAGACTTTTATCCTCTTCTTTTATTTCTTTTCTATGTTCTTAACGAATGTTGATACATATTCACTTATTACTTGTTTACTTTTTACTTTTAGGTGGATGCAACGTACGTTTAATGTTCCCAAGACTATGGGCACCATTTGGAAATACAACTGAGGTTACGAATCTTCCACCGCTACCGAAAAGTCACTCAGGTATACTCGAATTGCATCTATTACGACGGTGTATGTGTGCGTGCGTGGGTGTGCGTGCGTGCGTGGGTGTGTGTGCGTGGGTGCGTGTGGGACACGGGGGAGTTTCTCTCAACTTCCACCTCCGCTATGGCGGCTAGTTTTTATTCGCCAATCGTTAATAACGACTGGTCGTCCGATGATTGGGATAAATGGTAGCACGCGTCATACCGCGGATGGACATGGGCTCTTCTAACTCTTAGCATCCCAATTGGAGCAGATTAGAGGCGCAGCTTAGGGATTCGGACGCGTCGTCGGTCCCTTTGTACTCGTCGTACGACATTGGTCTCTTTCTCTCTCTTTCTCTCTCTTTCTCATGTCAGTCGTACCTACCCTAAATTAGTAACGTCTTGTCATGTTAATACGCATATATCGGCTCTCTTCCTACTCCTTCCTAGTGGCTACACGTGGCTCCTCTTATCTTCGACTCATCATCGAGTCGCGTAGTAGCATTTTTATTTAAACGCGTTGGAATCGTATTGAATCAATGATCGTCTGATGAATGAAAAACAAGGAGGAGAAACGAATAATTTGTATCACGATTGTTACGATGTTTCTTTTTCATGTTAAGCGCTAGCACGACGAGTATTTTTGCTACCTATTTTATTGTTGTCTTCTTTTTGAACGAACATGATTTAGGAGAGGGAGAAAGAGATCATAAAAAGGGGTATTAAGTTTAAATGAGTACTGACGGCTCGATGAAAAATCCTTTTTTGAAAACCCACATCTTCCTGGCGCGGTCGTACCGTCTATTGACGGCGCCGTCGTTGATCGTCGTACTTACATATTTCTTTCCACGAACAAACGAACAAACGAACAAACGAACAAACGAACAAACGAACAGGACGGAAGGAGTTTGACGATTTGTAGCGTGTTGGAGCCTTAATAGCGGCAGATCGCTACGCAGTAAACGACTGACGGACGACGCAAGATTAACTCGATCTAATTGTCCCCCCAACCACCCCCTCTCTCCCCCTGAAAAGGCCTGGACTTCCTTTATTAATCTACGTTGACGACTATCTTCGACATCGTTGTCTGTCTTTGCTACCCTTCTTCTTTCCAAAACTTTCTTCATAAATCTCTAGAAGCAAATTGTCCTCTGTCGTTTATTTCACTAAAATCGGATTCGCTCGAAGAAAGATTAAAAGGGAAGGGACAAGGACCGGATTAGCATTATCAAATGAGCAACGTTATCTTGATTGCAACGACTCTAGTCGAATGATATTAAAGCGCTCGAGTCCTTCGTACTCGAGTACGAAAGTTCTGACGGCAAAGGCGGACCGAGGTGAACCATCTGCTGGACGGTCGCTACGATGACGACTGTTTTTTCACGACGCTTTGCACTTTGCACCGAATGCTTTTTACCGCATTCCACTATATCCCAGATGTGGCATTTGCGTAAGCAGTTCTTCCTAACTCGTCCCGAGTCACATCTGTCCGGACTTCCTCTTTCTTCTCGTCATATTTTTATTTCGTTCCACTTTCCTTCTTCTCTTCTCAAAGATCCATCCCCTTTTTATCTTTCTTACGTTCGTTTTTATCTCCTTCCTTTGTCAAAACTACCTTCGCATGAATTCTCTCGGAAGATAGAGAAGAGTCTACTCTAGCTTAGTTTACTCGATACGAGTTTTCAATGACAGAACGTAATCTTTTCAATTGATATACATATTATATATAGTATATTTTTTTTTATTTTCCCTCCAATTATATCATGTGTCGCAAACAATGACATTTTTTTATCGAGCAGCACGGATCGATTCTTCCTACTATTGCCGTAATATACTTTGCGGATATTAATGCATCGGAAGAACAAAATCTATTCATCGATCTTTTAGCAAGTACGAACAAGTACGAAAGTAGTACGAAAGTAGTATCTTGTGCATCTATCTTCCGATAAAAATGATTGCTATCTCTTTATATTATCTACATCTCCCTCTGTTGTACATATTCATTTTTCCCAAACGCTATAGCCGTTCGGGGCTATAGTACCGCGGGCGTGAGCGTTTTTCATTACATTAGGTCGCTCTCGTCGTGGCCTGTTCCTGCCTTATTTTGATTCGATTGCAAAGCCACCAGGAGTCAAGATAATAATCGGCCCTTCGACGATGCAGGGGGTCGCAGTAGAGTGAGTCCTTTAAATGCGATTATCCGGGCACGGCTGGCTGCGTTATACGCACCACCAGTAGTAGTAGTAGTAGTAGCAGCAGCACGTGACCGCGTGTCGCGTGCACGGATTATAAATATAATATACTCGGGCCCACAAGTTGCATCATAGCAAATTACGATGCGATCGTAAATCACAACGCGTTATTGCTCATTCGTCGACATGGCATCGACGACCAATTAGATGTTCATCTTTCTTTTGTATTGTTTTCGCAGAACGATTGTCCTTTGGCGTTGGTCGTCTGGTAGGTTCACCGGCGACAACGAGCCCCTCGCCGTCGCATTCGCCGTGCCCAGAGTCCCCCTCTCCGGCACTCGATCGTCGAGACTGCACCGAGATAGACGTCGACGTAGAGGAGGAAGAAGTCGACGTGGACGTGGAAGAGGTTGGCGAGGAGGACGACCGAACCCATCGTTCTTCGTCGACGCCATCGCCTACCGGGACGATAACCTCGGCGACGTCTCACTCGCATCCGCCTAAAAGATCGGCCGATACGTTCAGCGTGTCGGCGCTTCTGAGGCCCGACCCACCCTCGGCTCACCTTCAAAATGCTTCTCCTCCCATTGGCGGGGGAGCTCATCCGGCAACACCGAGCTCCTCCATACTCTATCCACCTCTTCATCTTCAGGGTGGCCTTCTGCCACCTCATCCTCACCATCCTCTCTCTTACCTTCATCCTCAATTGTTGCCCCATCATCTTTTGCCGCCTCACTTGCACCCGCTGTTACGCGGCGTCCATCCTGGACACCCGGCTCTGCACTCAACTCACACGGCACACGGGCTGCATCATCCCCATCCGCTCGCAGACGTTTACAGCTGCGTCAAGTGCGACAAGATGTTTAGCACGCCTCACGGCCTCGAGGTACGTAAACGTCATTGAGTCAAGAGAACTCTCTTTGACAGGAAATTGCGATATCATCGATTGTAAAATGCCTCGATAGGTGCACGCGAGAAGATCTCACAACGGGAAGAGACCGTTCGCTTGCGAACTCTGCAACAAAACCTTTGGCCACGAGATAAGTTTGACGCAACACAGGGCAGTACATTCCGCTGAAAAGGTCTTCGAATGTAAGCAGTGCGGAAAAGCGTTCAAACGATCGAGCACCCTGAGCACGCACTTGCTGATACACTCCGATACCAGGCCGTATCCGTGTCAATTTTGTGGAAAACGTTTCCATCAGAAGAGCGACATGAAGAAACATACTTACATACACACAGGTAGGTGACAGGTATATCCCGGGCTTTCTTTTACCCCAAATTACATTACGAAAAGCATTTTCGATAATCACGCGATCCAGCTAAATCTCGCGAGTCTCAGGATACTTTCAGCATAGTCTCGTAGAAATTTATCGGGCTGCTGCTCCGATGGAGTTGGAAGGAATTAATTAACGAAGCGACTTTCTACGATAAATAATGCATCCAACCGTCTGGACGAAGTCAGTATTGTGCGCGAGGCGAGACGATTCGCTCGAGTTCAGGCACATGTGGCCGGTTGGTTTCTGCTGGATGAATGGTTGGACAGGGGCAGGGGCAGAGGCAGGGGCAGGGGCAGGGGCAGAGGCAGTGGCAGTGGCAGAAGCAGGGGGCAGGAGGGTGTGTGGGGTCCCCCCCCCCTCCCCACCCCGGGTTAGGTCTGCCGAGCCCCACATTGCGAGTTTCGTTCGGTAATAATCGTAATGTCTTTCGGGGTGATTCCCCTGTTCCTCTCGTATTCCGTTTACCCCTCAGGTTCTTTGCTTCCACGAGTAGTAGTATAGTGTCCCCCTCCCCCAATTGTCGATCTTCGAATAGAATTTTATCGCGGCGATTATAGTCCGTGGGAAAAGCGGAACGAGTTAGCCTCTCGCTAATCCCAGTGGAAAGATTTTCCGCGCTTTTCGGATTGATCTTCCAATATGTTAGGATCGATGAAAATAAAGTAAGTACATGATGATACGTTTCTCTCTAGTTAAATTCCATGATCATTTGTCTCGCAAAGGATAACCTTTTTGTTTTTTTATCGAAACCCGACTCCGATATCGGAAGTCGAGAACATCGCCGAAGGGATGGCGTTGGGACACTTGACACTCGTGCGTCTGAAAGCTGACGGAGCGACGGTTCTGAAGGAGAAGACTAGGTTCTTAAGTGGGAGGCAAAGCGGGTCTGGCCTTTGTATCGTTTCCATGGCAACCCTCCCAATGTCTTATCAAATTATCACCTTGTTCTCTCCCTTCTTCTTATCGTTTGGGTTGCTTCCGTCGCTAGATCACTTCCAGCTCCTTATTCACCCTTCTTGGAAGGAAGTAAAACTGCCTCGTCAGGATTCGTTGAAAGAGGATACAAAGCGATGGTGGTGGTCACTTGCTTGCGGGCCCGCTAACAACCTATGGGACCGCAACGACGAGTTCGTCCACTTCGTTTATTTGTCTAGTTTATTTGCTAAGTCTCTTCTCGATCCAACGCGAGGGTCGCAACGGAACATTTAATTCATTATTCAGAGGGATGAAAAATTGATTGACTCGACGTCCGATACTCCGTTCAGGAGTAACGCGCGTCGCAATTGCTTCGTGAAATGACGATGCTCCGGTCAGTTATTCTCTTCCTTTTTCCTCGACGTTTCCATCACGTTTCCATCACGTTTCCATCACGTTTCCATCACGTTTCTATTTCGACGAAATTACTTTTCGATAGGATCAACGGGATTCTCCCTCCTTTATCCCAACGATCATGATTTCGAGGTCCATTCACAAACGCGAGCAATTTCTATTGACCAGCTTTCAGTTTCTACGGCATAAAACATAAAAGGCAACGATAAAAGGTGAACGTTCTCGACGTTGAGAGAAAATTTGTAGGATTCGTAAGATTAATCGGTTGATCGAAGTTTACGCGTTACGCGTTTTTCCTCGATCGAACAAATACTTGTTAGTTTTTTTTTTCTTTCGTCGCTTTATATTCAAGTACTGTGAAAACTCGTTCGCGTACGTGCGTGAGAGACAGATAGAGAGGGTGTTCTGGGATTCGAAACTAATGATAATAAGTCCTCGTTGTCTCTCTCCCTTTCTTTCTCTTCCACTTTCGATCTCTTCTCTCGGTCGTTCTTTTTTTGCCGTCCCTCTGCAACCACATTCCCTTCGTCGTGAACACGGGCCATGTGCAATAAGGGTGCGGCACCGTCGGATTCCCCGGGGACCGGCATGGCGTAACGTAAAATCATTATTAGGTAGGTAGGTAGGTAGGTAGGTAGGTAGGTAGGCAAGTAGTTAGGTAGGTAGGTAGGTAGGTAGGTAGGTAGGTAGGTAGGTAGGTAGATAGTTGGTGGTGGTGGTGCACACAAGGACAGAGAGAGAGAGAGAGAGAGAGAGAAAGGGAAACGTTAGCTTGGAAAGGGAGAGAGTCGGGCGCTTTAGGGGGTTGGGAATAAGAGCTCTGCAAATATTGTTCGTGCGCGAGTCGGCAAGCGGAGTAGCAAGTCGAGGGGGAAGCGTTACCTTCGTCATTAGGAGGGCTCTACGTTGGGGGGGGGGGGTGGTACGTCGAGGTGGCAGCGTATGAAGAGTCAAGTGCACGGTGGCTGCGAGCAGCTCCCGCACGAGAGATCGATTGGATAACGTCGCGTCATGGGTATCGAGAAGGCGACAGACTGACAAGTGGTCAACCACCCTCTTGCGAAAACATTGCGGCTCCATCGGAAAAACGTTTTTCTTTGGGGTGATGCTCGAACGACGGCTCTCTCGATGATCACGGCCAAGATCTCTTTTCCTTCGGTACAATCAGATTTCTTGGTCTCTTAGTCGAGTCATTCTACTGTTGCAGAACGATGCGTTACGATGTAAAATAGATATTTCGATTGTTAATTAGACATTCCGTTTGTTCCATAGTGTACATTGATTGCGATTACAAGAGAATCGATGTAATCTTATATCGAGACAATCCTATATAGAGACACCGCACCCCTTAAACAGTTGCCGTGACACACGGCAGTGCGTCGTCTTTTGTTTTTACAATAAACACAACCTGTCCGCTCTTTGGGTGTCGTTCTCTGAGGGAAGAAGATCAACGTCAATTGTATACTTTTCCTTGTCCCAACTGGTCGATTTCGTTTCGTTTCATTTCGTTCTGTTTCGTTTCGTTTCGTTTTCACTGCCGACGAAAATGCCGACGAAAGTGCCGACGATTATTTTAGTGAGAATTAGGTGCGAACGCGCGAGCATTAGTTTTGTTTCTTTCTCTCTCCCTCTCTCTGTTCTCGAACGAATGCGTCGCGGTTCGTCGTGGTCGTAAGCGTTGACGTAGAACTAATTAATGCAATTTCGTTCGTTCGTTGGCGTAACGTGATGCCCTGTTAAAACAGTCATAAAAGAGAATTAATTGAAAAAAATGATTCTACGTTCTCGTATCAAGGATATACGTTCTATGTGCAACGACTGTACACGTCAACAACGCGTCGTAGGTGTAAATTACAATTAGGTTAGACTCTCGTGGCGCTATTTTGCGTTTTACCTTTAACGAATGAGGAATACCTGCTGCTGGTCTTGCTCTGAAACTTGTCTCGAGGGTACTGTTTGAGAACATTGCGGGCGGGCGCGTTCACGGTATACCTATTAGAGGTTTAGAGAAGGCCGCAACATTACCTAAGCTGTTTAAACTTTGGCGACGAGGGGACCGCTCGGAAGGCCCCCTTTTCATAATTCCGTCGACGTAAAGAGTCGTGCTTGGAAATTTATCTATTTCCTCGCGATTCCTAGGTAGCACGCAAAGTAAATTTTCAACTGCGAACCGAGTAATCACCATCTTTATCGTGCCGATTGTTCAATTGTTCGCACAAACGAAACAATTTAGAGTATCATAGAAGAAGTTTGGTCAAGGAAGCAAAGGTAGTGGTGTTAGTGTATCGAAGGAAGGACAAAGTTTGCTGCCTCGCTTTATCGCTATTGGGTTCGAGCTTGGAGCTTCGAGCGTTGGATGTCGAGGACGTTACGTTTAATGCGACGATGGTAAGCCGGTAGGAACATCCGATGCTGCATCAAACATGCAAATTCGCTGATATAACGTTACACGGATACCTCGACGCGATCCGTTATCATCGTGACGACGATCCGTTGAGCGTTGGCACCGTGCGACATAGTAGTATAGGAGCATGATTAAATTTCCAAGGATATCGACACGACAGGAACACGTAAATCCTCCTTCCTCCTTCCTCCTTCTTCCATCCATCTACGTTGTTATTCGTAGTACGTGTGCAGGTACGTGTGCAGGTACGTGTGCAGGTACGTAGGACTCGTATCTTCCTCCTCGTCGTCTCGTCTCTTCCTTTTTCGGGCTAGAAGCTTGAAATTAACTATCAAAGATGCGAAACGTCGTTACAGCATCTACTGCGGCATCTACTGCGGCATCTACTACGGCGTCATCGATAAAGCTTCTTCATCCTTCTTAGACTTTGCTTTTCAAAAGGACCCTGAGAGAGTAATGCGATAGAAAGATGGATGAAGGATATTAGTCTTATATCGTTTTCTAGGATAGGGAAAGAAAAAGAAGGTTTGATATTTATTCATCGCGGTGGACTGTCATGCTGGTTAGGAAAAGAGGAGCACGCGTCATCTCCGTTAATGGACGGTAATCGTAAGATATGAAATGTAAGGCGATCAAGGATAATTAGAAGGAGTAGAGAGAAGCTTAGGTAGCGGGACCCTTCGCGCCAATGGCACAGATCGGATTTGTCACGATTCCTAATGTTGATCGACGCCTTAATAATTTAATAGCCATACGTCCGCCGTGATCGTCCGGGAGAAGATTATTACCGCGGATCCCTCGGTTAGATCGAAAGCACTAAGGAGCTAACAGACTTAGCGGCGGTATCGCGTTTCCTCCTTTACTTTGGCTCCGGTCTCTACCCTCTACGGGAAATATTGTATATCGCGACGGAAGCCACCGCTCTCCAGAGACAATAATTGCCATCAATCCCATCATTGCTTGACGTTCTTTCCAAACTTTTTTTATCTTTTTCTCTTCTTTTTTCTTTTTTTTTTTTTTTTTTTTTTTTTTTTAACCGATAAACTAACGTACTAACGTATTCCCTTAACCATAGCCGTCCTTTCGAAGGCTATCACTTGTTCTCTCTCTCTCTCTTTATCTCTCGAAATCCGCCCATTTGACGACCGGGTAAAACGTGCGTTGCAAACACGACACGGCACGGCACGGCACGGCACGGGTCGTGTCCGTGCACGTAGCCGTGAAATAGTAAATACAAAGCTCCCGTGTCGATTCGACGCTCGATTCGACGCTCAATTCGACGCGCGATTCGATCCCCTCGAGAGGCTGCTAACATTCGCTGACACGCCGGTATTTCGATACCACCGCACGGACACGCCCGTGAAATATACGAGGACTACTATAGCCGAGTGTTAACCCGCATTTTCGAGCGTTTGTCGGCACGACGATCGATGACAAGAAATTCAAATTGCACCGGGGACGCATTCGGCTATTTGGAATTACTTTCGATCCTTGTTTTCCCTGTTTTCGATGTTTAGTTTCCCTCTTTCCATTTTTACTCGAATCTATCGAAAGCGTTTAATCATTACTAAATAGATATTTAGTATATTTGAAGTATTCCAAAGAAATCTATGCTACCCTCGTACGATTCGCTCTCTCTTTCTCCTTCTCTCTCGTTGGCAAGAACTTTCCTTTGGAAAGAAAAGAGGGCCGCCTCCAGAGACGCAACCCGCAGAGTAGAGACGTGGTCGATGAAGACGAGAAGAAATCAATGCCTCGGTCAGAGTCCGCTTCACCTTCCTCTCTCTCCTCTCCACTCAGCAATATTCTCCGCCTACTCGTTTTCTCCTCTTTTTGCTCTTTCGCTTGGAGTTTATTCGCAACCGATAAAACTCAAAGATTTGTCTGTCGACTATTTCGTCGTCGTAAAAAATCGAATATCAATGTTGATGCAATTGGTTAAGGATAAAATGGGAACAAGTTGGACTGTTGGTATCGAAGAATAATACTTTTTTGCTTTGTCAATTCTAAAAGTAATACGTATCCGTAGAAATGGCGGTAATAGAAAAGGAAAAGGAGAAGAGAGAGGGAGAATTAGCGGAGGAAAAGACCCTTGCAAGATTTCCACGAGTTTAATATAGTTTTAGGGGCGTCGACTGAGAAAGAGAGTACGGGGGTGTAATGGTGTCTTAAACCGCAGTGACTCTCAACTAAGAGAGTAAACTCTCTCTCTCTCTCTCTCTCGTAGTTTCGAATAGCTTTGTCGGTCCCCGCTCGAGCCGAACACGACGTTTTTCGATTGTGTTGCAGCTCTCGAAGGATTTGTCAAGGTGCGCGAATCTACCTAGGAAATCGTAACAAGAGCGGTGCTACTTTCTTTTCCCAGCGAAAATAAAGACGAAAAGGGCAACCACCATCGGTGCGAGGGACTCCCGACGGTTCTTGATTTTTACGAGCGCGTAAATTCCAGAGGGCAACTTCCTTCTTACTCTCGGCCCACCCCTCTCGTGAATTCCACAGCATGGAATTTCAGGTCGCCATTAACTCCGAATCCCCTCGAATCACGATTTGAAAGAGCTCGCGATACTATTGCGAATCAATTTTTATTTTGGCAAAAAATCAGCTACGTATAATTTCTCTTTTCATCGTTTCGTCGGGAAAAATCTTAGAGCATTATTAAATACTCGTAATAGTGGTTGGAAAAAAAAAAGTCAAAAATGGATGGACGAATAACGCGAATCCGCGAATACTTTGGAGGAACGGAGGAACGGAGGAGAGAGAGAGAGAGAGAGAGAGTCCATTAACATCCCTCGGCTGGTCACTCGCGGCAGCATAGTTGGAATCGTTGCTACTCTGTTGCTGCTTCCCTCTCTCCCGACGGAGGGTGGAAAGTGCGCACGTGCAATTCCTCATCCCTCGGTGTCTATCCGGTTACGGCTTATCCCGGTGGTAGTCATGGCAACACAGGGGTCGGTGCCGCCCCTGGCCGCCAATCAGAGCTCACCGAGCTCTCGGCGATCCGTCCCTTCACTCCTCACGGTGGCGGCGGCGGCGGCGACGGCGGCGGCGGAGGCTCCGGCTTCGCTGAGATTCCCGCTTGGGAGGAAATCTTGACCGGGCGTGCCCTGCATCTCTGATACCACCCCTCGAAGGAACTTCCTTCTTGGTTGTTGCTAAAATCGTTCGATAATAATTTGGATTTGTTTGATTTTGACGCAGGTGAAAAGCCGCACAAATGTCAAGTATGCGGCAAGGCCTTCTCGCAGAGTAGCAATCTGATAACGCACTCGAGGAAACACACGGGATTCAAGCCATTCGCGTGCGAACTCTGCGGACGAGCTTTCCAGAGGAAGGTCGATCTAAGGAGGCATCGTGAAACTCAGCACGCCGATTTAGGGACGTCGTCGTCGTCGTCGTCGTCGTCGCATCGACCAGCACCCGGAATCACCACGATTCCATCGCAGAATTCTTTGCCAAGTGGAAATGTGTCGATAATGCAATGAAGAGGTGCCCATGGATGAAAAAATGCTAATCGCCGGAAGAGTGCAATCGAAGGACAAAGATCCGAAGGAGGACACGGGAACAAAGAAATTTAGGGTGTTTGGATCGTCGTCAAAGTCCAAATCGAATTGTATTTTTGTTTCTTTTTCTTCTTATTCCATTTCGACTAGCAAAACAAACTTCTTTTCTCGCTTTTTCTTAGATATCGTAAACGGATTCTCTGATATCGGCGACGTTTCTTCGAATGGCCAAAGTCGTTGGATCATTAAAACTATAAATAATAGGGAAAGGAGAAAAGAAAGAGAGAAGAAATGTAAAATAACGTTGTTCTACTAAATTATTATATCTATCGTTTGTGAATATAAACCTTATACGCGCGAGGTGGGGGTTTATTATCATAGATACGTAGAGACATTTTAACGTCCTCGTTCTTTGCTCGTTGGTCGATTTTCATCGAAAAATTGATGAAGTTTGTTAGCGAATAAGAGAGGAACGCACATCGACGCACACTTTGCATATCTCTTTCGCGAAGAGGAAAGACGACTCGTCGGGACTCCATTTCTGGACAAAGTCCTCTGGATCGCAACTGTGACCAAACTTGTAAATAGCACCGTAGACCGTATCTCTTTTTGTTAGTCTAATTGTAAGCGTTTACTCGCGCGTGCTTGCGCACGCATTACTACATACATATGAATGTGGATATAAAATGACTCGAACCTATAAATATAAATAGAGAAACCGTCAACGTTGCACCGATCCGGTGGCGGTATTTCTTCGCACTAAATTTCCCTTCAAATTCCCCCTCGAATTCCCCTCAAATTCCCCTCAAATTCCCCTCCTCGATGAGACCAACTCTCAATATTGTATTATGTATATTCGATTCTTTCTCCTTCCTCTTTCCCTTATCAAAGTTTTTATTGTTGTACCATTGATATCATTATGTAATTATTGTAATTAGAACTCGCTGCTATTATTATTATTATTATTATTATTGTCTATTATTATATTATCATTATTATTTTTATTATTATTATTATTATTATTATTATTATTATTATTATTATTATTATTATGAATAAAAGCTGTTACCATTTGTAAACCGTTCGTTGGTGAGGAATGAAGGAACGAGAGCAAAACGCGACTCGTTTCGATTTCAAACGAATTCATCCCATTTTGTCCGAGAGAAACGTCGAGAACGATTAATCGAGATCTCGTTGAATCTGACGAAGCGAAAGATCACGGTCATTTTGACTAGGTCGTAGACTCGATGTAATTCATGGCAATTCAAGGGTCGATGCCAATTAAGCGGGCTGTTACCAAGAAGAAACCCTTAATATATTTTCCCTTTGAGTTTCCTTCTTATTTATATATTATATTTGTTTTTCTTATTGTGGACTAGTGAAAAACGAAAAGATTCAAGTAGAGGAAATTTTGTCGAGAAACGATTTTACTTTGGAAAATGGAATAGGAGAGGTAGACAAAGGGCGAGAGAACATTACGGCACTGACTGCACGACACCATGACGCAGGCAGGCAGGCAGGCAGGCAGGCAGGCAGGCACGGGAGCAGATTGGACAGTTATTGCATTCTGGGTAAGATTAATTGATATGGGACTCGGGCCTAGAGGGGGGCTCGCTTAAACCGTGTCTCAGTCACGGGGCTTGGGATGAGAGAGCGGTGATTAACCAATTGCACCGTTGAACGAACTCGAACCGAAAGCCACCCCTCCCTCACTATCTTACCAACCCCCTCGCTCTAATAGCCATTGAGTAATGGAGAGGCTCTCATTATTAAATAGCGCAGGATAAATGCGCGCGCTTGCGTAGCTATGCGCGCTCGTAGTAGACGTGCGATTATCAAGGAATCCTCATTAACCGCTGCTACCCGTCATGTGTCCCAAGGTGGACACACTCTTTCATCGATATTTCATTATCAATAAATTCGTTCAAAGTTCAACAAAGTTCAACAAAGTTTATTAAATATTCCGACCTATGTGAAAATCCTATCGTAGAAAATGAATAAAATATTAAAACAAAAGAGCAAAAGAGATAGGTACTATTTTGAGTTCGATATTGGAAAATATTGAAAAGAGAAACGAGCTCTTTGAAGCCTCTCTCTCTCTCTCTCTCTCTCTCTCTCTCTCTCTCTCTCTCTGGCGAATAACTCGGAGAGGACGAGTATTGCATATGAATATAGTCGCGAGAGGATACACCTTATGACTGTTAAGATATTCACGGCCCCGCGGAGGACACCCTACTTTGAAATATTATATTGCCCAACGGGTCAACCTACCTTCTTTTTCTCGCTAGTTTTGCATTAGGAAAAGCGAGATGACATCGTAGATTCGGTGTGTACTTTTCCATATTATTTACAACCTCGTCGTACGCGCTTTACGCTTTACGCCCCGCCGCAATAACTCGACCGAGTGGGTCCACGAGTGTCAGCAAATTGCTGCAAAACGAGAACTACTTTTATTTCTTTCCTCTGCTATTATTGTCATTTTCGAAAGATTGCTTGGTATAGAAAGATGGACTAGTTACGTACGGCGCACGTTGCGTTTACGTTTGCGTTTACACTTGCGTTAAGATTAATCAAGTTAATTACCTAAAGGCGACCGAGCGAGCCACTTTATTAAATTTCTCTATCGAATTGCACTCAAGTTAATGAAACTCTATTATCTTAAATCGTAGCGGGACATGAGGAAGATGAACGTTTTCGCGACGATGGGTCCTTTCTTCCTTCCTTCCTTCCTTCCTTCCTTCCTTCTTTGGCAATTCGCATCGGTTATATTTCAAACGCGAATAAACTTGCTCGACTACCTGGCTAAAAAAGATAAGTTTATCCAGGAAAAAGCATAAAGGGATGGATGAGTTTGCGAGTGCGCCCAGGCAAATCTCATTTCCGCGAAGCAGCGCGCGAGCCTCGTATTATGGGGATTTTCTTGTCACGGGAGTAACCGGAATGGGCGAGGATTAAAAAATGTCAATTTCCAATTATCGTCGGGGCAGTGTTGCGCGGACATACGGGTAATGGAATTTTTGAAAAGGAGATTATATTTTACTCTTTATCCAATTTTCACTTTGGCTGGTATCACCCTCCTCCCCGCACAATGTTACCGAACGAGACTACGCATTTTGTCTTCGTTGAAACGAGCAAGTTTGCGAGATGGACGTTTGTTTAATTCGTTGAAAATGAATTATGATGGGAGGCTTCGTAATATTCCAAAGGTTTACCGTTCATTACTCTTTTCTATTTTTTGTTTTTTTTTTTTTGTTTTTTCTTTCTTGTTTCTTGTTTTTTTATAAGGCGGGGTCAAATATTGTTTTCTCTCTCGCAAACTAATCAACTTTCGTAAGATCGAGGTTGCGACAAGCTGACGCGAGAGTTGTGTCATTTGTCAGTAGGCTTTTCTAATAACGAGCCGAGTCTCGAACGAGTTTAAACAAATAGCTCGGCGCACAAGGCACGAAGAATAAAACGACGAATGGTTGCAAGGAAGTAAGGAAGGAAGGAAGGAAGGAAGGAAGAAAGGATGAACCGACACGCTTAGACGCGATCAATCAGTCGTCTTTGACCGGACCAACTTAATACAGTCGACAAATTGATCGAATTCCAAGTATTCGGTCTCTTGAAATATTCCACGATCCGACGATTGGACCTTTGTCGATTCGTTGAAACTTTGAAAAAAAGAAACACAAGAAAATGTTTTATTATCTATTAAATCTATTAAGTCTATTAAATCTATTAGATCTATTAGGAAAAGATATAAAAGACGATAATCTAGTTTTTAGCAAGTTAACCGTAAATACACGGATAGGCGATGACGCCATTCCCCGGAGAGATCGATTCATTACGGATGTTAAATAAATGATAGGGCATCGGCTAGTCGTGGGCTATCGGAATAGTCGTATTCCCGAAGAGCGATTATTCCTCCGTCGACGTCGTAGCCTCTTGGGCGAAATCAACTCCTTGGGATGTGCACAGGGTAGGTGGTCACGTTACGCCGCGCGACCTAACATTCATCTAACAACATTCGCATCTAACATTCATGATCGACCAACTTACTTTCTTTCGATCTCCATGGTAGATTTGTATTTTCCTTCTTTGCTAGAAGTAAAAGAAGGACTGATTATCGCTTTAACGAAAATACAATTGACGGAGGGGAATGAAAGAACGTTTCCCGATAATGATATATATCTTATTTAGGTGGCGTATCAACGCCTACCTGGACCACGTAGTAGTAGTAGTAGTAGTAGTAGCAGCAGCAGCAGTAGTCGTAACTCAGTTTCCAATAGGATCGTCGTCGTCGTCGTCGTCGTCGTCGTCGTTGTCGTCTCTTAGGAATACTTTATGCGACGTTAAGGATTCCAGGCGCGGTGTCGAGCAACTGCATCGGCGACCTTAAGAATAAGGGCGTAGCTAGGCTAGGTGGTATAGTGTGTTGTACCTTTATATCCTTTCTCGAGGAGTCACACGGATAATCGTATAAAGATGACTGCTAGAGCCGCGGATGGGTATCAACTTTTGATCCTTCGGCCGTCGGTATTCAAACGGCTCTAACTCGATATAAGCGACGTTCCCCAAGGTATCCTTCCCCTTTTTATAAAAGTCAACACACACATGCACCGAGGAATAAAAGTATTTTCTTTCAGGACGCACCAATTCGATTTGCATGTTGGGAGAGGCGCCAAAGATGTCACCTACGACACAACTACTATCTCTCTACTACTACGACTACGAAATGATAATCGTCCTATCGAAATTTCTCGCATCTATCTTATTTACATTTTACAGGGTTAACTGAATACTTCTTTATCTATATCATCAATCTTATATACATTTTTCTTTCGAGATATTTATCGGATAAGAATATACGTCGGGTAGAAGCATCTTTTTCCTCTTGAATATTTCTTCAAAGATCTCTTCTCTTACCGATCTTATCGACAGAGTCAATTTCCACTTTCTGTCTTACTTACAATACCTAATCGTTTCTATCTGTATTATTCCATAGTCGATAAAAAGGATATCCAGTTGAACCTATTTTTGGTACAACTCGAAAACCCTCCTAGGTAGACGTGCTAGGAAGTTTCCTACCTTTACACATTACAGGAATTTATCTTACCGATTTCATTAAATCGATACGAATAGCATGATCGGGAGGGTGACGTAGATTTAACGCGTAGTCATTTAACATAGTAGTTATCGTTCCGAAGAAATTCCTAGGAAATAATAGGAATAGAGAGAGAGAGAGAGAGAGAGAGAGAGAGAGAGAGAGAGAATTCGATTAAAACAGAAATGGAGCTATATTTTATTATGCTATATTTGAATTTTAGCCATATCCAAGAGTACGCCATCGTAGTTTACAAGAATGCTTTTAGGTTAATTCGTATTAACCGCGTTGTTATAAAATCATCGATTAAAAGACAGAAAGCTCGATATCTGTCACGCTTTTGAGTCATCCTCGATTTGAAATGCGTCTCGTTCGAATTTCGCTTATGTTTTCACGGATGAAAAAGTATGATGAGCTAAATCGCAAAATCGATCGATCGATCGATCGTTAACGACCCTACGCGATAACAATGAATCCAAGTATAATCTAAACCACGGAATTAGATAATAAGGAGAACGAACTTTATAGGCAATTTGTCATAAATTGTGTCCCCTAAAAAAGTAACAAAATACCAATACTTATTTCTGGGATTTCTTGGAGGGCGGCATGGTGATCACCTCGATCATAGTGACGTCACAGAAAATCATTGAGTATATTTTGGGGATACTTTTATACACAGCGATCGTTCTCCTTATTATCTAACTCTGTGATCTAACGTTCCTGTTCGCGAGTAAAAAGGCAGTAATACGTATAGAAGTAAATAACTAATCATAAGTATATGTATATGTATATATATATCGGTAAGAGAATGAACGATTAATATCTAATCGGATTATAGCGTATCGTTAACGATGATTTCGACAAAGCAAAGAGAAAATGTCCTTAGTCTTGGATAATTTATTTATTGGAAAAATGTCTTCTTAAAAGCTCTATTCTATTTAGATTCCATCGCGGTAATCGTAGATTAAATTGTAACATTTCCATGAGATCGAATCGTTTGACGCGATATAAAATGACGACTTGGAAGGTCGATAGATATACGCAAACGATTATAATATTGGATAAAGGAAGACGAATTTAATCGAAATCGATGACGGCATCATCGAAATCGAATCTTTCAATTGTACGATAAATCGCTGGCAGTCAGCGTACGTCCTATTATAACGCATAGAGTCTTAATAAACGGTCGTAACTCGGTTACACGGTAACTCGGTGTTGTCTCCTTCTCAAAAAACTAACCATTATAATAATAATAATCATCATTATCTTTTTTCCGCTTTGTTATCAAAGAAAGAACAAACGACGAATTGTACGTACTTTTAATGATGCCAATTTACGAAATTCTCTCTGTCTGTGTGTGCGTGTGTGTGTGTGTGTGTGCGCGCGTACGTTAATATAATTATTGGGGAAGGCTTCGATTTGTAACTCGAGATGTACATAGAAAACTCGATCAGAGCGCTCGAAACTCCATCTATATTATATTATATTATTATTATATATATATATTTATTTATTTATTTATTTATTTATTTATTTATTCATTCATCATTGAAATATTCATTTAATAATCTGGCAAGCTTAGCAACAAGGTAGGTACAGATAATTCGTAAACGGCGTAGCTTACGAACGAACGTGTCTTCTCGTTATTTGGCACTAGAATCCCTTCTCTTACAATACATTCAAATCGACTTTTGATCTGCCCCCATTCCTACGAACATCATGTTACATCTTCGATCGGATGAACGCATAATTCGTTCTCAGGCCTAATTTCGTTTATAACTATATGTCATATATCTTGATATCGTTAGGATCTACGTAATATAATACACAATAGACACACACCTTCTTACTTCGAGAAAAGAAGACTGGTAATCTCTCATCAGTAATGTATTATGTATATCTTTGGTTTAACTGTGTGAGCAACGATATATTTAAATTCGCTAAACTCGAATAGTTTACAATAATAATAACAATAATAATAAAAGGAGTAGGAAATATGATGTATAATATAATTAACTCTATTTTGTTGTCTAACGCACCTAACGCGTAGGTACATGAATGAACAACTCTCGATTAACGCCTATCCTTCTATAAATAATTTGCCATAGGTTGGCAAATAAAAGGGTTGCCCTTTATTCATCGTCTGCCTATTTTCTTCGTCGATCGCAAAACTTTCTTGTTCGAGCTGCTGCTGCTGCTGCTGCTGCTGCTGCTGCTGCTGACCAATAATGACCAAAAAATGTAGAAATTGGAAATTGGAATGTTGTCATTTGTAATTTGAAAGATGCGCGAAGGAGGAAAAAGATCTGGCAGAATCCTTCGACAAGTTTTAAACCAAGTGTGGTGGCAGGCTGAGTTAATAATAAAGGGTCTTCTTCTTCTTCTTCTTCTTCCTCTTCTTCTTCTTCTAGGTTCTTCTTTTCTTCTTCTTATCCACTTGGCCTGCTACTGTATAGAACACGTCAATGGATGCGACAAAGCGTGATCGAGCAATATTGGAGTGCCCGCTGCCAATTCCGTTCTCGCATCGCCACCACAATCGTCGTCGCAGTCAAAGTAGTTGCTCTGAAAAATGTCAAGTTGCATTGAAGAACAATATATAATTAGAGTTGTTTCTTCTTCATTTTTTTCCATTTCTCTCGAGTTTTGTTTGTTTTTTGTTTACCTGACAATCGATGCATCGACAACTGTCGGTCAAAGAACACGTTAGTCCGAGTATTTCAACGGCTTCTTTGTAAAGCTCCGCGCTCGACTTTCGTTGCCTCGGCGGAGAAGTGGGTGCGCTTACTGTGCCGGTTCCCGATGGTCTTCTGGCCCTCTTCAATCTCGAGGAGGATTCTCGAGACAAGGAGGAGGTCGACGTCGATCCTCCTCTCGGTCGATCGTCGTTAGTGAGAAGTGCTCGTCCTGCCGGCGAGGCGAATAGTTGCAACATATCCATATCCTGAGAGACCAACAAATCATCAAGCATTTATGAACATTGGTATATTTAATTACACCAAATATCGCAAAAAATATTTCATTTCTAAATAATAACAATAGAAAAGAAGAATTTAGAGCAGAAATCGTTATACCGAAAGAAAATAATTGGAAATGTTCCAACGGTTCACACAAAAGTCCAACGGACTTTTTATTCCATTTATTTGGATGAAAATATTGTCAGGGGATTATTTTATTTCTACAATAAAATACCCAGGGCCCATAAGATGGCCCATAAGAATAGACATTAGTCGATGAAGAAATTTCCTTTTGCACAATCATACACGATTTAGTTAGAGTTAGTTGCTCGTTAGCGTTATACTTTTTGTCAATGTTCGCGAAACATAGTAAAAGCAATTATCGATCAATTACAGGACGCAAATGTAGACGAGCGGGTCATCATCCATTCGGCCGTTAACTGCGACTACTCGATGTTCCAATTAACAAGGTGGCGCACGTAACAGAAACTCATTAGATTAATTAAACTCTACGTTTTTCAATAGCTCGCTAACGAAAATGATAAGTTCAATTTGTAACAAAAAATGCAAAGCTTTCTTCTCGTTGATGATCTTTTTTTCTTCAATCAATGGTAAATGATTTAATTGAAAGTAACGATTTATTAACCGATGCATTCCAGTTATCACGAGGGAATCCGACCGACAACACAACGCGTCTATTCATTTAATCTCTCTCATTTGTTTGTTCTATATTTGAAATCCTTTAGAAATATTCTCAAAGATTATAAGTTAGCCGTGTTTTCATTGAAAAAAGCAATCGAGAGAATTCAACTCGTTACATTTATTCGATACCAAACACACCTGCTGTTTCCTTTTCATAATTACGAATAGGACGAAACGCGAAAGCGTAGATATACACACCGGCAAGGATTCCGGAGTGTGGTCCAGCACGTATATGCTGTTTGTATATCCGTACAACATGGTGTCCAGATCTGAAAGCAAAGAAGAAGGAGAACATTCAATTGAATTGTTTGAAGTTAGATCGGAGAATAGCAATTTCCTAATCTCCAAGTACGCAGGAAATACGGTCAAGAGGCTCTCGCTCGCGGTTTCCTCTCCAATTCGTTAGGATTCAAATATTCTTTCTCTAACTTTTCGTCAGCGCACTAATAGTCGATAACGATTCGTTCCACTTCTCCGGCACATAATCAAATCAAATCAAATCAAATCAAATCAAATCAAATAGAGATTGTATAGAAGGTAAATAAGTCGAAGTGGAAGAGCATCAAATTATTACGGTAATCTCCGGGATTAGCCGTAGTTACGTTCTCGAACGACTATAATCCCATATAGAGTTAGATTTAGGAGCATAAAAACGAGAGACGACGCGATTTTGGGAAAAAATGATAGCGCGATATTCCTTCGATGGACTTTGAAAGCCACTTTGATGATATCGCTGGTCGATCCATTTTCATGCAAATGGTTCCGCCGTCAACCGACCGACCGACCCTTCACCGATGCGCCGCGTTTACCTTATCCGAAAAAGTAAGTGTGAAAGGGAAGTCGGTCGGTCGGTCGGTCGGTCGGTCGGTCCACCACGAAAGCAGTTCGATCTCCACGATCGAATTTCAATTTTCCTCCTATACCAACGGACTTTATTTTATCAACAATTTTCCCAAGAGAACTCTCCGAGAGTTACTTATTTGCCAAAATACAGTCGCTAACGATTTATTCCGTGATTGCGTAACGAAGGACGAGGAGGAGAGACATTTTTCACTGCAAACAGTTTCCGCTTTCAGCTGCATTCGGACAAATGAATGTATTGCGACGACGACTTTCCTAACGCATTCCTTTTCTTCGATCGTTTAGAAACTTGGACAGAATGATTAGTTGGATGAAATAGTTTTCCATCCTATTGCGTAGTCTGCCCAAATCAATTTGACAAACTTTACCTACGTGATAAACGTCTTTTATTACTTCGAGCTAGTTTGAACGAAATTCAATGTTTCACAGTAAAAAACTACAAAAACGACGCTTTGTTGATACGCCAAGATACGCGTTCTACAAAATATCATTGCTTTTTGACAATGAGTCTACGATGTTATCGAGAAATATCTGTTGTATATCTCTTGTATATCTCTTGTATATCTCTTGTATATATATAAACTTGAAATGCGAGCGTAGGATTTATCTCGCGTAACATGAATTATAGGAAATAGCGATGAATCTCGATATCGTTCGTGTCCCGACACAATACAATTGATTTCCCTAGCAAACTCGATTCGTAACCAGTTTCGATTGCTATTTAAAATAATCGGTATGCGTTGCTAATCGATTATATCTTGTTACGTATTATGCCTTCGCTCGCGTGCATTTCTATACAATATATTCGAAAAATGAAAGTGTCATTAAAAAGACAAGAAATAGATATAATGTTTGAACATTATTCAATGGTTTACGGTTTATCGCACTATCGGCTTCGCAAATCGCAAATCGCAAATCGCAAATCGCAAACCGCGCGTAACGCTTACATCAATCATTTGATCGGACATTCAAAGATTCCTACATCACATATCATTGAAAGAAAACGTACGCGCGTTGGTTTAGTTAAGTTTAGTTAGCGATATGCAAATTTCACGTTAAATCGAATCAATATTGCATTACGGAGCAGGGTACGACACGATTGAATTCTCTATGCGTTTCCATAGGAAATACATGTTCGTTTATTCTTATAGAAAGATTTTCAGGGTATCGTAGACGTTCCGCTTTTAAAGAATGATCCGCTTTAAGGGAATAATCCCACGAGAGGTGGAAGTTTCGCAGAGTAATAAATGATGATAGAACGTCCAGAAAATGATTAGTTTCAGTTTGTCGATTGGATATGCGAGGATAAACTAAGAAAATAGACTAAGAAAATAGACTAAGAAAATAGTAGAGAAAAACTTGCATTTGACAGAGGTGCTTATCGATCGAAAAAAAGTCCCAAGTTTCTATGGGATACCAGGGAAGAAATGGCCCTGACCTAGTAAGGACCATGAACCCGAGTTATGGGCTTTGGTAGCAGCAGCGTAGGGACGAAATCAAGAGCGGAGAGAGCAAATACACGGAGGGCCACTTGGGTAGCGTTAAATAATTCATAGACACGGGCATCGGTGGTCGCTAATACTACTACTACTACTACTACTACTACTATTACTACTAGTAGTAGTAGCCCATTCGACCGTTCATCACGAGCAATCGATTGGAGACTACGGGGGGAGGAGGAGGGGGTGGGGGTGGGCGGACTTGCCCTCTGCCTGCCACCAACCCCACTAAGCACACCCTACTTATGATGCCTACGATTTCCAAGAATAAGCATTGACATCGATCAAAATTCGAACCCAACCAACCAACCAAGTAGAATGAATGCGATATTGCGATAGATGGAACAACCAAACCCAACACGCGTTTTTTCTTCTTGCTTGCGAGCTATTAAACGCTATTAAACGGTATTAAAGCGCTAATGGAGTTAGAGAAAGGACGACCGAGGGATCGATCGATCTCTCTCGACAAAATACGGCCAAGCTTTTTGCAAGGATCGATAAGAGAACTCATAATTCCTTTTCACATTTTCGCGTAGGCATTCGCGTAGGAATATTGAAAAGCTATTTTACTTGTGATATCGAGAAAAATGTATTAATGCGATTAAAAGGCAAAAAGAAGAAAAGGAGCCGAGCCGTTGCTATTCTTTCGATAAGTAGACTAACTATATTTTCAAAAGAAACCAGATGGCGAACGAGCAAAACATCGAAGCGATAGAAATCGAAACTTTTCTCTCTAGAATCTTGTTCTCTCTATTCGTGGAATTCAACGTGGATTCAAATAATGACCAAGTTCATTAAAGTAATAAGGTGTAGTTATTAATGCTCCGAATACCATTTTTATTCGACGTTGCGTTAATTAATGTCTGGATTAATTATCGAAGAATGTAAAGTTTCCATTTTCGTTTCGACACGCAAAGGTGCCTGTCGTCTGCCTGCTGGTTATACTGTTGAACGACAAAAAAAAAGCGAACAATTTAATGTCCAACTTTAGCTACTTTTTGCGTTGGTCGATAAGCAAAAGGAGGAACTTCCTCCTCGTCGTCGTCGTTAACCGTTGCATAATTCCGATAGCTCCTATCAATGCGAAATCATTAGTTGAAATTAATGCGATTTCTATGGGAGGCGTGCTTACGATATTATATGTATGTACATACTATCGACTATCGACTATCGGCTATCGGCTATCGGCAATTTCAATATTTACATGCATACGAGCGAGCGAGCGGCCACGGTAGACGACGACGATTGCCATTTACTACCGCAATAAATATAGTTTGCTGTCGATCATTTATTGCAGCGTAAAAAATACAATGCGGTGATCGATGTCGCATTTTTAATCGTTTTATGGAAAATATATAAATCGTCGAGGCACACCGACCTGTAGGCGTACATGGAGTTCTTGCTGCTTCCACGAGGTCTTCGCGACTTCCAGGTGGAGCCTCCAGCATGGTCGCACTCCCGGAGAATTTCCTTACGCACAGCAGGCTCAACGCTGTAACAAAGATCCTAATCAATATCAATATAAATCACCCTTACGCATATATAATCTAGTTACTTCATTTGGAGTTATTATTATTCTATTTGTTTTCCTATTACTATCCTTCATCACATTTCGTATTAATCTTTTACGCGGGTCTTATCCTTGGTGTTGCGTAGCACGCAACGTAAGGCGTAAATCGTATAGCATATTTCCCAGCACATTATTGAACTATAAAACTCGATTCGAATTTTCTAGAAGACCATAGAATCCAAAACAGACACACTAAAAGAATTCTCTTTAAATCTTCAAAGCACTGGTGCATTGTTAGATCTCTCGAGTGTTATACGATACACTATGTAAACGTGCGATAAGACGGAGAGAAAGAACATTACTCATAGGAAAGTTCCTTTATTCTTAAACTCCACTATGACCCTTACTAAAGCTCTTCCATCGGGAGACCCCCGTGGGTGGACCCGTCTACTATAGGTCAATCAACTTGGGTAAGGGATTTTTTTGGTATAAAAACCCCTCGAAAAATAACATCAGTCAAGAAGAAGAAGAAGAAGAAGAAGAAGAAGCAGTCTACACGCGGCATCGTACTACACGCCTTGCAAGCAGCAACGACAATCAAGAACGAAACTATTTTATCTAAGTTTTTACTTAGCAAAAGGAGAAGAGACATTTTTTGCATTGACCGCGATTACAGTTGCGGTAGATCCGCTTTACCCATCGAACATTCTAATTTCAAGGGAAAATAAAGAGGAAACATTTCTATCTTTGATCGCGTACGAGTGGAAGTAGCAAATATAAAATGTGCCATTTCATTTATTGCGATGGGATGCGATAGGATCGATCTTCAAATGTATTATTATATATAGGTTTTTCCTAGCTACGTCGCGTAACATTTCTAACAACTGTTGGAACGCATTCGCTCGAGAAATTCCAACATAAGTATATTGTAGGTGGAAGAACTGTGTTGTGTGCAAATTGTTTGCTGGAAAAATTGAGAGAAGCTTTTACTCTCGCAAATTCCGCGTCGATCGTTGTTGCACACACCAGTTCTCTGCGGTTTGCAAAGGTTACTCTCTATGCGCATTTACAAAGGTCCTATGCATAAAGCAGCAGCGAGCTTTCCAATCGCTTTGTCTGCCAAAGAGATAGAGAAAAGCCTCGTGGTTAGCGTAGATAGAAGTTACCCTTAATGCCCTATCGATTTCGTCCAAGGCTACATTCGAAAGGATAGTGAAAATATAGAATAAAAGTGAAAAATAGCTGACAAAATGTCGTCTAGTCTTACCCCGCTTCACGTCTCGCCACGTGTTCGTGATTTCGATGAATCTACGCTGCCCGTTTGGTGTTTATCCATATAGTCCTCTCACATTCTTTCGCCGTCCGGTATACAGAGCGACTCTGAAAGAAAGCAAAGGAAACTTTATCCTAAAAGTTGAGAATAAATTAGACTAGAGACTAGAAACTCGAACGGTCGAACCTACCGTGACAGCTAACATCGGAGGAAGGTTCATGCGTTATTCATGAAATTCTTGAGTTGTGAACGTGTTCTCGTTTGGTCACGTGGCTGAACACAGTTGACGCAAATGCAATAGGTAAACGAGGAATCTGTTTTGCGCGTGCATAAACGCAATATATGCATGAGACGACAGGAGGACAGGGTGCACACTAATTCCACCGACTTGGTGCACCAACCAGGGTCGGGGTCGTCGTCGTCGTCTTCGATTAAATAGGAAATATTGTAGTTGTTGCAATACAAAATCCCCTTTCTAAACGTTCATCACGCAACACACAAACGTCAAATCGCAACACATTTATTAGTAGGCGCAAAATTTGGTCACATCTAGTAGAGAAGAGCACGTCCGAGTAAACATGGAGGATAAAACACGTACGTGCCTTGCTGTGGGCACGACAATGGGTGGTGGTGGTGGTCGACGAATAAGCCGCGAATTCTCAAGTTACGTAATCAAGTTTCTATTGTAATCGCGTAAACGTGTCATTTCTATGGCAGGTGTTATGCTTGAATGGCGAAGATCGATGAATAGACATTATTTCACGGAACGTTCCCATTCCTATACAGTATTTTTCATAATGTCTCGTTAAATCGTATCGCGTTCGTTGCGTTCTAAGTCTTTCCAATCGATTATTATCGAAGTTTCATTGTAAATCGATTTTGTAGTTTGACAACTATTTCTTTCCTACGTTCGGCAATCCTGCAAACAAATACGTCAATATAATATTAAATCGTGAAAAGGGTTCCTTCCATTTATCTTTCAATTAATTTTTATTCGCTAAACTTATAAAAGGGAGGAAAGAACAAAATCGAAGATTGATCGCGAATATCGAGTATATCAAGATTATTCGAACAACAAACGAAATTGGTCGTAAATCGTAAGAAGGATGGATGGATCTTTTATCTCTTAAGGTGATTCCGTTCGCGTTCTCTGGCTTGTAAGAGCGGCGTTCGGCTGGCACAGTTACAAGATAAGGGATGCTCCTCTCGCCACTTGTTCTTAATCTCCGCTTCGACAGTAACAAACAAACCTTTGCACCTATTTTCGTCGTTCGTTAATCGGCATCCGTTATCGAACGATCGCAAGCTTTATTAACTCGGTTGGTCCGTGTGGTTATGTCCAGCATGGTCGGACCATGACTCTATGACTCTCTCTCTCTCTCTCTCTCTCTCTCTCTCTCTAGTCTCCATAGACTCGTCCGGATAGTAATTTGCAAGGAAGAGTGACACTATCTCGCTTATCACTCCCAAGTGCTTGCGGTACTCCCCTCCTACCTTATGCATTAATATGGCATATATCTACGTTGAGCCTTTCCCAATTTACCATCATGCCACTTGCAATTACTTCAATATTCCGATTGCTTTGATTTACTACTTTTATTTTCTTTCTATTTTCTCCATAAGACTTGACGAGGACTCATTCAAAGACTCATTTTAGAGACACGCATAGAAATACGTACACGTACGTGCCTTAGGTATACCTATATATAAACGTTGTATCATGAAAAAAGGACGAGTTATCCAACTAGTTATAGTATCCAAAGTACGTAGGAGAGCAGTATAAAGCAGAGAGCACGCTAGAAAGATCTCCTATAAACTGCACCCTCTTGAAGAAGCGTATACATTTTTCTTCGTCCTACTCCCTTCCACGTCTGAGACATCCGCTAAATCTCCAAGAGTGTATACAAACGGCAATTCGTCTTGAAGACTTTCTAGAAAAGTTGCATCAACGCTCTTGAGTTTCAACTCAACAGACAAAGATGCAAATTGAATCGTAGGAACGTGGCGGCGATGCACGATTGAGAATAAAAAAAGAAATCGGCTAGCTCGACTAAGAAGATGAAATGAACGAACATTGGCTAAAGTTTCGATGACGAGTATGGAATTGGTTGGAAACGACGACGCGTTGCGATTAATTCAATCAGAGTTGGGAATGCCATAATTAATCATGCCAACCGAACTTTTCGACGATTAAAGTATTCTTTCGAGAAACAGATAGATCTAAATTGTAACAGTGTTATTTGACGAAAAATTTCGAGCAAGCAACTGATTTACGGAACAATGCGTCGTAAAATGATAACAAAAAATAAAAAACGTATTTTGTAACTGTGACGTACTCACACCGATCGTTGCTCGTTCGGACGTAACTTACACAATGTGCGCGACCCAATTAGCGTTGCCGTTGGCGTTACCATACCCTACCATACGCTACCATACGCTACCATACGCTTGGTAATGGCTCGTATTACTTATACCAAGTCGGAACCGCGATTCGGGTTTGATTCGGGTTTGATTCGGGATTCACGTTTCACGTGACCAAGCGTATAGACTGTAATTACATGTTCCTTTCTAAATACTTATACATAGTAATATATAATGCGCGATAATTGTGTATGCAACGAATGTACGTAAGACTTTTATGGAAAAACGAATTTTACGAGTTGTTTGTATATATTTATTCTCTCTAATGGTAAGTTAATTTGGCAAAATAAGATTCGGACAAAGGTTTGAAGAAAACAATTGAGAGTAGGAAGGAACGACGAAGCTAATAAGCGCAGCCAGATAAAGCAAGTTCCTTTATCGCAAGACAAGTTTAGTTGTTCCAAAAAGAGACGAAACAATCGAGCAAGAGAGTAGACGACGACGACGACGACATTTATCAAACGACGAGGCACGTACTTTCTTTGCACGCCAGCCACGTTTCGTCTTTTCACAATCCTTCCTTCTCCTTTGTTTCCTTTGCAAGTAACGTTCCAACAAGATTCTTCATCAACGCGTTCGAGTCAAACTTCGTCAAGCTTGCTATAAAAAAAGGGACCTTTTTCCAATCTTCCTAACTTTCATATAACGTGAACAAATACACGTGTTTGCATCCTTATCGAGGTACCACTCCGTATGTTTTTCCAAGTAATGTTCGAGAAAGCCAAATTACCTGGCTTTTTATTCCAAAGTATATAGGGGCGAAAAGCGGACAATATATAGAAGAGCCGATAAACACGTCGACTCCACGAGTATGGTACGTGATAATAGGATGCGAGAGGCATCGTATTGTGGCGAACACAATGAACTTCTCGTTTCAACGTTTCCCAGGCAAATGCCTCTGGCAGTTCGTCCTCGAATGAGAAGCGAATGCCTTCGAGCATAAGTGTATCGTACACGGTACAATGAAATCTTACAAATTAAAAGCGTCTCCGACTCTCCAAATGTCTTTTCTTGCCCTTACGTTTGCCCTTACGTTTGCCCTCACCTATCCTATATAATCTAGTATCTCTCTCTCTCTCTCTCTCTCTCTCTAAATCGAAATTTCTTTCATTCTAATCGGCTTAATATTTCGTTCACTTTGATTAAAGTCACTACTATTTGCCTTCTATTTCTTCTATTTCTATATTAGAACGAAGAAGACGTCGACGTTGGCTTAGACGAACATTTTGCGTGTGTGAAAGAAAAGAAAAGAAAAAAAAAGAAAAAAAAAAAGAAAATTAATGGAAAAGGAAAGAATCGCAATTTGGGTAAAAGCAGGATTTACACTTTTTCATTTTTTTGTCTGTGTCCCTTTTTGGAGCAATATATTTAATGGAATATGTATAATTATCAAAAGAAGTTCAAAGTGTAATATAGTGTAATTAAGCAGGGGGCACATCATTTGCATATATTATACATTATATCCGTTGCACGTTCGCCATCGCCAGCAGTATATCGCCAAATGTGGCGCCAAATCAATTTTCGCCCTAGCTGATGATAATCGTTAAACGATGTTATGTCATTTTATTAATCTATATCGGGCCTCCCGACGACATTCCTCTGTAGGACTACTAATAGAGTCGATACGCGTTTGATACGCGTTTGATACGCGTTTGATACGCGTTTGATACGCGTTTGATACGCGATAATGTAGTAATGCGGCAATGCAACGATGAGAGTTTGTTTCTACAATTATTGACTTTTCATTGGAAAAACAAGAGCGCTCGTCCACGACTGTATAGAAGACAGTAGTAGAGTATAACAGTGTTTCCAGTTACAAGACAGAGAATAACTGATTTGTAGCCTTGTCGAAGGTTCGAGCTTATAAATCTCAAGCAGCTCGACAGCCTTCTCCTTTCAGCCATCGGTCCGTGTCCTCTCCCTTGTTTCCTCCTTTCGCGTTATCTTCTATCCAAGCGCGCATAACAATAACGCACGACCTGCTTATGATTTATGCTCGCGCATTTGACGTCGCTCCTACATACATATAACTGACGTTGGCGTATCCGTCTAATCTGTGTGTGTGTTGTGTTGTGTGCGTCGTTGCAAGTAGACAAAATGGCAATGTAGGCAATTTCAACAGAACGGACACGCGTGAAAACAGCAGAAATCGCTCGATCTTTATTTTAATAGAGAATAACGAGGACAGTAGTTTGGGCTTGGCATTAATGAACGTTCAATTATCACCTTATTGATAACCAAATATCGTCCCGACTTTCCAATTAATGTGAAAGGAGAAACCTTTAAGTAGTCACCTTTGAAGCTTTTACGCGTTTGACTGTTTCGGCGGATTAGGGGGATCGACCGAATTAGTTCCGGTAGGCCTCGCGAGGTTAACGATCTCCCATTGGTACTCCATTTCCATGGAAAATCCGTAGGCGGCTTAACCTATCGTTTTACTCTTTGTTACCCGTTAAACTCGATCTATTTTTTACATATCGTTCCCGTGTACCATTACCCTGTAAACATTGGCACGGCTTAATGAAACCTACTAAATTGTAAAAGGTAATTGCTGTAGGAACTCGACATTTAAATAATTACAAAAGAACGAAACTAAAAATACTTGTCATCAATAAATTTCTGTTATAGCATTATATAACTAGGAAGTAGTAATCGAAGGATCGGAATCTTGTTAAGTGGCAGCGGTCAGTCCTCATCGATTTGGAAAAGTATAAAGATAAAATACGAATTGGTGGTCGATCGTGTGTGTGTGTGAGAGAGAGAGAGAGAGAGAGCATCCTTCCTTCCTTCCTTCCTCCCTGTCTCTCGTGGTATTCCAAATTGTTAACTATCGGCCAGGCGGCTCTATTGATTCGGTGGCCTCGAGGTGGCATAACGCGGTTCGACCAATTCACCGATGTCGGTAAGCATGGAATGCCTGCCTGCCTACCTGCCTGCCTGCGTACCTTTTCGCATAACTTACCACGGTGGTCGGTGGTCGGTGGTCGGTGGTCGGTGGTCGGTGGTGTGCTCCAATTTTCTTTCTATTCCAACTTTCAAACATAATTCTATTTGTTTAGGATCGTACGGTAGAGCGAGCGACTTTTTCATCTTATACTTTCTTAACGTATGATCATTAGACGTACTCTTGTGCGCTACTTCATTGCTCAAAAAGAGGCCACACGGACCTTCCAAACAACTTCTCTCTCCGCTTAGACTTTTGCGACTTTCGAGTATACTGCACGCTAAAACAACCTTACAAGAGACAAGAATGTGGAAACAAAGAGAACGTAATTTTCTCTCTTACGTCATAGTTGTGTGTCGCAAAAACGCTCCTATATTTTTCTCTCTCGTCGTTACTACAGACGAACGTACAGATGCATCACACAAATGCATTGCTTATTGCACTTGGTTATTACACCTTGGCTACTGCGATTAGAGAAAAGTCGAGCCTATTTATTTCCAACGCGTTATCTTCTTCGATCCTTTGACAGTCGAGAAGCCACTAGAGAAGCCACGCTATTTGCATTTTTCAATTTCCAAAATTGACCCATTGCAAGTTTCGACTTTTTCTCCGGGAAACCTGAGAAAAGAAATAGGGAAAAAAGGAAAATTGAGAAATATCCTTAATGTAATATTGAGACAATATTGACAATAGGGCTTCTCGTTCGAAAGGATTTCTTTTCGTTTCCATCACTACCGTGGTAACTATCAATAAGATGGATAAACAGAAAGAAAGATGCGAAGGAGGAGGTGGGTATCTCGGAGAAATCCAAGTTTCAATAAGCCGGGAAGACCTTATTAGGTACTTCCATCGTGCTCGTAAAGCCATTCAATTTACCGAGAGAGATTTTCACCGGGCGCATTGCGGCTACGAAGAACTAGGATGACGTGGAAATAGAAAATCGAAGAAAAAGAAAGGATGAATAGGGAGGCGGTAGACGCGTAAAGGAATGACCGGATGAACCACGAAAGACGGAAATGAGAAAAGGAAGATACGAATTGATGCGTTACAGAAATACTTATCGGCTCACGCTTGTGCTAAAAGACGAGCAAATGTTAAGTTCAAACATATTTTCATCGAAACTACGTTACCTTTCATTAAAAGTTTCAACTGTTTGTCAATGTTCTTCGTTTCGTTGGTGTACCGAGTCGAAGTCTCCGAAAGCAAAGGATCGAATCGGCCAGCTGGATCGTCCGTTCTTTCTTTTTCGGTCAAAGCGCACTGGTGTGTGTGTGTGTGTGTGTGTGTGTGTGTGTGTGTGTGTGTGTGTGTGTGTGTGTGTGTGTGTGTGTGTGTGTGTGTGTGTGTGTGTAGTCCGATCGAATTGATTTCAAATTGATTTCATCAAAATATGGAGATAACGACAGATAGATATCGGCATTATCTTTTGACTATATATGCAACTATTTTTCACCAGCTTATTTCTTTACCTTTAGAACGTCCACATCGGACAATACGTTAATCGAGGAAGCTTCGAAATTGTATTTTTCCAATACGTCGAGCAACAAACTTGAATTTATTTGCGACCAAAAGGTGGACTCGTCGATGACGACATAAATTCTATACGATATAATAATGAATTAAGAATATTTAGCTTACATTTGCAAAAGCTTACTTTGGCAAATAATTGTAAGAACGATGCTAATAGTAGGTTGTATAGTACCGTGGTTCATAGATAACGTTCAGAGCGGCTTTCAGTCCAATCAAATTGTATATGGGAAGATATTCTTCGGGGGACAAACGGTAGTAAATACGAAATCGTTGCCCGTAACACATTGCCTCTATCTGTATAAAAGAAGAAATGAACATTTGGAAATAAGCGCGAAATTGGGCCGCCGATCGATGGACGCTTATGCACTTCCTGTCAGACTTTTATGACTCTCTACCCCTTTCACACTTTTTTTTTTTTCCTATTAATTCAACGATAAATCCATTTTCCAAAGAGATGTGCTTGTATGTACGTCTGCAAAGAGGCTATATACGTCCGGAAAATCTTCCCTCTCGAGCAAAATTTGAGCATTGTTTGTCCTCATACTGGGATTGTCAACGAGAATCGCTTCCATCTCTAACGGCGAACGTTGCAACGCCATTACAGAGATATACTATAAATACTTTAGAATTTATCTATTTTTCACATTTTACTGCACGCACGCACGCACACACAACTTCAAAGGATAACGAAAAAAAAAAAAAGCGAATCGCGCAATTTCACGCTGCCTCCCTAGGCAAGAAACATATTCGATATACGCGACGCAGAAAATCGATTCAAAACGGAAAAGTCTCCTTTATCTACTACAATTTAATACGAGTTCTTGTAAATTCTGCTCGGAATTTACGGATCCACTCTCAGAGATATCTCACGTGTGCGCATTTCTAAATGTATGCGCATTGTATGCAAATAGAACGCATATGAATCGTGTGTCTCGCATACATAAAGAGCTTTGCCTCTCGACGCGTACCATTGCGCGCACTTATGTAGATATATGCGTAAAACAAGCGTTAAACAAGCGTTAAACAAGCGTTAAACAAGCCTAACGTTCGTTCCTCAGAGATGAAAGTATATCTTCTTATGTAAGTATATCTTTTTGCCAATGCGTTCAGATACGTCAGTGTTACGTCATTTCCAGCGTCAATTCCAGCGTCAGAGTTGCGTCAGGGTTGCGTTAGCCCCTCCCCGATGGTCTACCACCTTGTCGTGGTGGGGAGGCTTAAATGTTCTCGTGATCTAATGTGAAGGGTAACCCCTTCACACTAGTGAAGAACATAGACAAAGAGTAGACCAAGTCTCCCCCCGTGGGAGAGAGATCGTAGAATTCTCCCACAGTATCCCCTGCTTGTCGTAGGAAGCAACTAAAAGGGGTCTAGGTAGCGGTCATCATTTTTCCTGTGGCCCTGACAGGATAATGCTTTGACTCAAGGTTCCGCCCTTGCCTTCGCGATGGCATGGTAGGTAAACACTTCTTCCTTTTCCGAGTGTACCAGTAGGTCCGGGAGGAAAACCCAAACCACAGCGGCTGTGGGTGGTGGTTTGACTGGCCCCCCGTCGTCGACAGTCAGCGTCAGTCATGAGCTTGTGGTGGTAGACAACCTGGGCCCGGCTCTGGGAAATACGTCGGGAAGGTTCCTGCAGTGGCAGCCATACGCCAGGAAGGATGGAAGAGGAATGGAAGAGGAATGGAAGAGGATGGTCTGGAGGAGTGGCAGAGGGCTGCTCGCTCCATGGAAAAGTTGGGGGCTCTATCGAAAGGTTTTTTAGTTGGTAAGCAATCCAATCCTGGGCTAATTCAACACTCCCTCAGGTACCGAGACTGGGAGGCCTATGAAGATTTGCTACCTCGAATGGAATAAAAAAGTGATTGATCGTAGGCCCGTATTTGTTGTTAAATCGAGAAAGAGATATGGGATCGCGCGTATCTTGGCACAAGCAGCTTATTGGGGTCGACGAAGCGTATTTATTCAATCGTCTTTTTCCTTTCGTGCATCGATTTAATAGCAATCGGAAGGAAGCGTTCTTTCTTTCAATTTGTTGAGACAATTTTGAAGGACCGAATGCTTACCCTTGTCCTTACCCTTCCTTATCCTTCGAAGACGCTATTCGAGCTTTCTATTTAGAATGATATCGATCATACCGTTATGGCAAACATTTATCTTCATATGTTTGATTCTATATACATAACAGCTTATAGAGCATAAACAATACGACGATATCGATCGAGAGCAAGAGAGGAATTGGGGGATATTGGGGAATATTGGGGGATATTGGGGGATATTGGAAGGAACGTTGCCAATGGTATTACGTATCGTTATACATATATACGAAGCTATAACACAACAGCAGAGTGTAAATTAATTCGGTAAACGAAATTTTATAATGTATATTTATGGAACGGAACCAATAAATATTTGTGGTGAAAAAGGATCTGCTTGAGAAATGTTTCTTAGCTTAGACTTTTTGATCGAATCGGAAGGAAACAATGACTGCTACCAATCTCGAGATCGTGAAGTGAGAGTTCGCCAACAAGTTTGAAGGTTAAGTGGAATCCGGGGACGGATCTAACGCTACCACCTATGCTCGACTAACTCGACTAGCTCGCTTTCAATGGGGCCCCCCTTTCAACTTGGCCACGAAGCAACGAGAAACAATGTTGATAATATTAAATAAATAATATGAAAAGATTATCGAGTTACGTAGGAGTAAGTCTATTATTCGCTGTTTGCGTAACTTTACACGAAATTTCGTCCAAGGAATTAATTACATCTGTCTCGAAAACTCCTTTAATTAGATTCCTTTAAATAACGTCCGATCTATTTACCGTAAGGAAGCTTTCAAACTGGATCAAAATAGAACAAAGTTGTTGTCCAGTTTTGCTTGCACAGAATGTCGGTTGAAATTGTCGGTTAAAATTGTCGGTTAAAATTGTCGGTTAAAATTGTCGGTTAAAATGAATGATTCATCGTATGGATGAAAAATCTATAAGAAAAAGAAGAAGAAGAAGAAGAAGAAGAAGAAGAAGTACTACTGAACGAGCAAGAGTTTACTACTTAAAAAGGTAGTTTGAGAATGGGGTAGGGCTCGTTTAATACGACAGCTTTTGAAAGCTTCAACTGTAATCCAGATACGTGCCGGCTATTCACTCGTCTTGGTCAAAAAGAGCGAAAGAAAGATAAAGTAGAGCGATATAAAGGAGGATCCAGGGAAAATAAGTAGGAACGATAGCTCTTGACAGTAGGAAAAATTGTCGTCTAGCCAAGAAAGAGTCTTCTTCCCTTCTCTTTCAACTTGACGCTAAACTAAACTAAAACTAAAGTGTGACGGAAAAGGAAAAAAGGTAAAAAGGAAAAGTAAGAAAACGTAATCTAATCGGGGGGTCTTGAAATTGCAAGTAACGCAGCGTTTAGATTTCTATTACGCTTCGTCTCGATACTCCAACACACACACGGCTTCGTGTAAAATCGATAGTTGAGTTTATTTTAGGCGAGACTAAAAATATTCTCCCTACATATGACGCAGGCTAAATACTCTGTTCTCTACGAAATAGGAAGATTCGAATGACTATGTTGTATGTCTTGTTCCTTTTCGATTCGTAGGACGTCTAGGAAGGGAGGACTTTACGATCGGCAATATTCTTGGCACGTTCCGATAGCTCCCGCCCCCGGAGCAGGAAGCTCCGGAAAAAAGAGATCGGAGAGAATTTGGATGATCTTTACGGAATGAATACTTCTAACTTCTATCCGTCAAAACAAAATATGACGTCGTCATTTTTTGCTGCGTGCCTAATTTGAAATACAACGATATGGACGTTATCGATATCGAATACTCATTTTCATCGTAAAAAAGAGATTGCCGATGTTCATCGAGGGAATATTAAAGCGTAAAGAGGGGAAGGATGAAGTGAGCGAACGGTTGGACGAGTGCGCTTCGAGAGTATAAATTATTTCGACGTGAAAGGTTAAAGGGTCAAGAAGGGAGATGAGACTCTCTATCGACGAAACGATTGGAAACGCGATTGGAAACGCGATCGAAAAGGATAAAGCTCTTAGCAAAGAAAGTAGAAAAGTTAGCTCGCGAAAAATATCCGGAAGGGTTACGTCAGAAAGCTAAGTATAGTCAATTGTTGAATGTGTCAAAGGAATAAATAATAATAGGGAATATGCCTGCCGCCTGCCGCCTGCCGCCTGCCGCCTGCCGCCTGCCGCCTGCCGTCTCTTCCTTTGAATGTTCGCTCGCTCGTTCGTTCGTTCGTTTTAAATGAAAAAGAAATAGTAAAACGCTCTTATGTCGACATAAGACTTTGGACAAAGACACACGGTGGAAACAAAGCGCAACGCTAGGGGCGATGCAGTTGCGCGAGTCGAATCGACTTTTTCAAGTGTGTAGTAGTCGTCGACGCCAGAGAAGGGAAAGGCGCGTTTATGCTCGCGATCGACGACAATGCAATTGCAATAATTAGAACGAAAATAGGATTTCCAAATTGGAAGCGTTTCTAACTTTGCTAGGGTTTGAATAACGGAAATCCTTGCTCTCGGATGATCTTCATCGCGATCAATTAGAACCGACTTGTATCACGATGAATACTCTCGAGAGGATACCACCACCACCACCACCACCTCGGAGAAGTTCGAGTAGAGAGATTAACCCTTGGCAGGTGCCGGAATTGGATCTACGAGGAACATTGCAGACGACAGCATCCCATTTAGTCCATTTGCAACCGACCGGACCGGCCGACCGGTCATCTAATGGATTCTAATCGTTTTTCCATATATAACAACCATACACGAATATACGAAGAATATTTGAAAGTATTATATTTTTATACTATCATAATAAGGCGAGAAAATAAGGGAAAGATCATTATAAAGCTGCGTTATGGAATTGCTTTACGAAATTCTCGAGAGTCGACGAAAAAAGAAGGGAGAAAAAGGGAAGAAAGAGAGAAAGATTTTTCTTAATTTTTCAAAGAACTCGTACACGTGCAAAGCTTATCCCTTTGCTCTACTTCCCTTTCGTAGAAATCTTTTTGACGAGGCAGAATTTCCTCGTCAAAAACTATCATATTCTAGAGATGTTTTATTTGTTGTTTTTTGTTTTTTTTTTCGTTTTTTTTTTTGTTTGACGACGACCTTATCCAAACGCTCTGGTGCGAATCTATTTACATAAGAGTGTGATACTTTACTTACTACAAAGGCTATACTTTAGCGGGTTAAGAATCTCATTAAGCATTTTTTCCTTATAAGGAAGGAAATGAAAGACGACACGCGTGGGGGTTGCATCCGAACTCTAATCCAACCGGTTTCCACCCCTACTTGCACACTCCTACGTACTCCTCCTCCTCCTCCTCCCACAAGGAGTCTCGCCAAATTACGTAATTTACGAGAGAGAGCCTCTAATTTGCGAAGACTTCAAAGAATACTTCAAACTTTTCTAGTTAATGCTACGGAAAACTTGTCGTTCGAGTGGAATATATCGCCGCCGCGTCGAAATATCAAATATAAATGGAAATGAAATAAAATGTAGGAAACACGCGTGGTGCTAGATCGAAAGTACTAATTGCCTTGACTCAAAATATAGAAACATTAAATAAACTTTCCTTCCAAGAAATAATGTAGCAATAATGCAGCATAGAAAGGCATTTGCTGCTTATCCGAACACTGAAAATCCAAACATTGAAAATGACTTTTAATGCGGATACAAAGTTACTTGGAAACTTTGAAAATCTCGGGAAGCCTACGTTGTTAACCGACTACTCCTTTTATTACAAATTCCGAATTTCCCTTTACTTTGGTTTGTAATCTTTAGAGAGTAAGAGTGTAGGCGTAGGTGCGACCGATAAGCCGGATAAGAGGATCGAAGCGAAACAAATGCGGAAGGAACTTTCCAATAAAAACTTTCCATTCCTTATATCAACGATACGGTCTTTATGCCCTACCTCGATGGAAATTCGTTGAACCCGCCAGAAACGAGGACACTCCATTCAATAAGTCTAGAGAGTAGTACCCCCTAGTGTTTCTTTGCGGACTGCGTGCGGAAAAAACAACAGTTTGTTTCTTTATTGCGATAAGAAAATATCTCTGTAAATGAAATTTCGCTGGTGCAAAAGTGGAAGTGGGTGTACGATCCATACGATCCATAGGAGCCACCACCAATTTGCATGGAGGATTTAATTGAAAAATGTGACAGCCGGCCGAGATTAAGCCGCGCCAAGGGGTGAAGGACAACGCCGCTGGCCGCTGGCCGCAATTAGTGCGAACGAACGATTTATGTGACGTCGACCCGATGGGAAAAGAATGTGTGCGCCACTCCAAATCCGCCCTCCTTTCTAACCTAACGTAATGAAACTTTCCTACAAACATTATTCGATCGAGTTAGCAAAACATTTGGGTAAGTAGGAACGCGAGAACGATTAAACTTTATACCTTGACCTCCGCTCCGCTCTGCTCCGCTTACACCTTCTACTCGATGAGCAATTGATTTTTCATTAATATATTCCTTACGCTTCTACGCAAAAGTTATTTTAAGAGAAAAGTGAAAAAATGTCTCGTCACAACATCCTAACGTGGGTCCTAACGTGGGTCCTAACGTATTTGCTAATTCTCCAATGGAAGAAATAAAAGAGAATAAAGTCGGGGCTTTACAAATTCGTAGCGTGTTTTAATACCTTCCGTAAGCCATCCAATAGAGAGCACTATAGACTACTTTCACTAAATTAAGGGATTTTCGAATAATCTTTCTCGTTTGCTCTATCGACTAATTCGTAAGCATAACACCGATTCTTCGAAAGTTCTTCTTCCTGACGAAAGAAGAACGACACAACGGGGAGAGCTTAAGCTGGATAAAACTTTGAACGAACACGACCCAATTTTAGGAATGACGCGTGCCGAACTTGCTTCCAAGATCGACAAATTTGGATAAAAAACGATTAGAAAGAGAATTCGAAAGAGAATTGGAAAGAGAATTGGAAAGGACTAAAAGGACTAACCGACCGACCGACCGTCCAACCGTCAAAGCTCTCTCCAACAAGATATTCTTCCGGCGTCCCTTTTGTGTCGCTTTCCAAGAAGTATCCAATGAGCGCCGGTACGAGCGTCGGTACGAGCGCCGGTACGAGCGCCGGTAAAAAGAGCAAAAGATGATTTCTTTTGAAAGAGAAGAAACGAGAAGAAAAGCGAAGGACCGGGTCGGGGGTGCTCGAGAGAAAGAAACACTCGACTTTAAAAGGGAGTAAATACCCGGGGCTACAACTACGGATATTCTACGGATATTCTACGGATATTCTACGAATATTCTACGAATATTCTACGAACATTCTACGTAACGAGCTTTTTCTATTAATTAATCTTCCTCTTGTTATTCCTTTGGAATATACACAACTGGCAAACGATCGTAATCGTTCGTGCTAAACGATATTCTTTTTCTTCCGAAATATTTAATAAAACGCAGGAGGACTGGGTATTAAAGTTTTTCTTTTTGTTTTTTGCAATAAAGTTTCATTCGAAATTCGAAGAGCAATATCATTCGACTCGTTTCTCTAATCCAGTTTCTTCACACGTACGCTAGTAGTCGGTTATCGTCGGTTATCGTCTACTATCGTCTACTATCGTCTACTCTATCGCCTACCCATCCGACAAATGCTTTAACCTTTAATCAAAGTCCTCGCAAAGGTAGCGTAAAAAACGATTTCATTAACAAACTATCAAGGAATCGTTTAAAACTCTTCTATAATAAGCTTTCAAAACAAAAAAAAAAAACTCATTAATAGATGAATATAGATGAAAGATTGTAAAAATAGTGAAATAAAAAGGGATGACAAAGGTTTTCGTTATCCTTGGAGGAAAATGAATGAAAAGCGTAGCAGCAGCAGGAAGCGTAGCAGGAAACGTTGCATGGAAGACTCGAGGGCGGGTCGAAAGGGCGCCGACTTCAAATAGAGCGGAAAGCTTCTCCAACGTTTCACGAGCAATTTCATTTCCAGTGGAAAATTTATGCAAATCACTCGCGTCAAAGAATAGATGGCCAGGTAGCAGCGAACGGACGATTCTGCTACGCAATCGACTGCCAATTAGAATACTGCGTATGTGTGTGCGGGGGTTGCACAGGCAAAAAATACAAAAACAAAAGAAACTATATAATAACTAGATAAAAAAGAAAAAAAAAAGGATAAATCGTAAGTTTATAAAATATGATACTTCCCTCCTTCGAGACGAACTCGATTTCCGTCCTCTCCCGGCTCTTTATGAGAACCTTAATCTTTCCCTAGACGAAAACACGTATAAACGGCATTTTTCCTCTAGAAGATCCCTCTAGAAGATCCCTCTAGAAGATAACCCAACTTGCCCCCTCCTCTCTTTAGAAGAAATCACTAAATAATTAAACTCAATTTCAACACAATGTAACGCAAAATGAAATATTACAAATTAAACATATCGTATTACACTCGTCGTTAAAAGCTGAACCGAATCAAGAAGAGGTTGTTCGCTGGTTGTTCCCTTCGCGCGTTATTCTTATATACTTATCACCACCACCATTCTTTCTCGATAAATGAAAGATTGGATCTTCCCTATATTTATGGATTGGGAATGTCGAGAGACTTGGCGCATTTATACATACACAAAGTGACGACGACATCAAGTATAATCATCATCTTAGAAATAAAACAAGCTCTGCTAATGCAGAATAGAGAAGAATCATCACCCCCTCCCTTACTTACTAATTTTTACATATTTATACTACCTACAATAAAATACGCCCTTTTGGAGAGAGAGAGAGAGGGAAAGGAAATAGATGAACTTATTGGTGGGGTGGGCCTTCAATAAAAATTGGAACAGTGGCAGTCTTTTGTCTGTGTGACATCGCGTGGTCTTGTAATAAATGCTATCGCCAAATAAACAATACTTTTAAAGATCACAAGCGAATTTCAAACAGGAAATCAATGTAAAAGGAAAGGAAATGAATAGTTCTTTTCTTTTTTTTTTTCTATCTTCGTTAGCCTGGTAATCACGCGTTACGACGTCTTCAAATAAATAAAGAAAAACACATATTGCGTTAAGTCTATCAGCAAAGTTTAAGGGTGGAAAAGAAGAAGAGTAAGAAGGGCATTGTGCCTTTGTGCGTTAGAGAAAAAACAAGTGAAAACAAGTGAAAACAAGTGAAAACAAAGTAAAAAAAGCAATCGTATCTGCCTTATATTCAGAGGAGCCTTGAAAAATATATGCGCGTGATGAGAAACTCTCATTGCTCGCGCACGAAAACAAAAAAAGAAAATAAAGTAAGCCAAGTGGAATATCTTCCCTCGGAGTTTTTTTTCCAGGATTACTCGATGCCTTTCTTCTCTTTTCTATGAAAATGAGAAGCAACATTTTCGAAATAGAAGCCGCACAGAGAGACGATGCCGACATTAAAAAGGGACAAAATGAAATGTTTTCTTTCTTAATTATACTCTAGAAATACGATTAATGGAAAAAGGAAAGAAAATCTAAAGGACCTTCCAAGTTGAAATACACATGGAAGAGACGCGTGGGAAAAATTGGACTAAAGGACAAATCACGAAGATCGATATCCATTACTTGACGCAAAGCAAAGCAAAGCAAAGCAAAGCAAAGCAAAGCAAAGCAAAGCAAAGCGAAGCAAAGCAAAGCGAAGCAAAGCAAAGCAAAGCACAGCGAAGCGTAGCGAACGTCTTGCTGGTGGACGATACAAAAAACAATTAGTAATTGACGGTTAGCGCGATATTGCAAATATTGGTTTGTTTTGGTTTGCATCCCTGTGGCCGAACGATCGACTTGTCGTCAATTACAACTCGAGAATATCGATTGGTTCTCCCCTAGGACCCGTTCACGGAGCGTAACAGAAAGAACAAGGACAAAATAATAAATCGAAAAAGCGAGAGGACTCTGTTTTTCGAGCGAACCTTATTAAAGCTTATCGAAGCTTATCAAAGAAACAAATGGTGTATTTATCGTGTTCGCTACTGTTACTTTATTCAAGTAATAAGTCTTATATTTTGGAATAAGTTCACTTACGTATTTTACTTATGATTGGAGCTTGACCCTTGGGGTACTTTCACCAGAGCACGAGGAAGCTTTGAGAGAATTGTGACAAGAATCGTTCCTTCCTTCCTTCCTTCCTTCCTTCCCTCCTTCCTTCCTTCCTTCCTTCCTTTCTCCGCTCGTAAATGAAAATATTGTAAATAGAAAAAAAATAGTCTCACCGTCCGAGGACTCGCGGCCGACTGAGGTCCGCCTCGAACGTCACCGAGGGTGTAGCTCCCACCAGAGCTCGCGGCATTGGGGAACATCCACGCCATCTGATTCGTCCAACGAGTACGCGTGTACTAACGAGTAAGAGAGAGACAGCAATAAACGAGGGGGAATCGTTCGCGGGTAGGACGAAGACGCCCTGCGACAAAAGGGAGACAACGACACGACGGCGACGCGACGGCGACGCGACGGCGACGCAACGGCGACGACGACGAAGACGACGACGAAGACGACGACGACGACGACTACGGAAAGTTGCGTCCAGTTTGCTCGGATTTCGACGAGATACTTGGCGGTTCATCTAATCGATCCGAACGAAAACAGTCCAAGTATTTCATTAAATCCAATTTCATCGATGTCGCGCGCCATTCTGCCGGGCAATAGCCCTTTTTGCCTTTCTACAAATCGATCTCTCGATAAGCAAAGCACAACTGACCCCTTACATGACAATTATAATATATATTATAAAATATATTTGTAAAGAGAATAAATGGCCACTTGGATAAGTAATAGTCTAGATAGACGGATGCAGGAATCCGTGTAGAAGATATTTCATCCCTCTTTGGAATAACTCGACACGGATATTCCCTGTCGGCCAAATTCTACTCGACTTCATCTACCGAGGGAGAGAGAAGGAGAGAGAGAGAGAAAGAGCTCTTGCTTGGGGAAAATCTCGACTATATGTATTCTCTACGATTGAAATAATGCCAATAGATTATTTTTTGCAATTGACAATTTAAACAACATTGGATAGATCGAATTAAGGAAAATCCAGATGCAATTTCACTTGTATTACTCTTGTAAATAATTGGCTCCGAATAGGGAAGGCTAATCTTGTAAGGAAATTTATTGCGAATATGCATGGGGCACTTATGAATATGAATATGAGTAAATCATTATGCCATGGCGTGCAGTGCCGCCGAAGAGGCACGAAGGAAGTAGGAAAGTTTATACGGGGAGTGTCGAGGAAAGGGAAAGGTATACAAGACGACGACTCGTAAAGCCCCGGACGTCTGAAGATTTCCTTCGCTGGAAGTTGCTAGTATCTCTACCTAGAGAACATAGAAACATTCTGTATATCGTACGCCATAACTTTCGAGCTAAGTCTCCTGCCGTGCACGCTACTACTACTACTACTACTACTACTACTTGTACCGTGATTTACCGTCTTGGCCTTTAGGGGAATGCTCGGAAATTAGAGTCCTTGCGATCACATCCAATACACGATGATATTGACGATTGCCAAAATGCAATCCTTATTAGTTAAGAGTTAAGAAAGAAAATGGTTGAGAAAAAAAAAAAAAAAAAAAAAAAAAAAAAACATTGATATGGCAAACGCTTTAGACCTCGTTAAGTTGAAAAGTTCGACGTACGAAAAAGAGGGTAAAGGCTTGTTCGAGGGATGTTATAGTATTTAACAGGGTGACTAGCTTGCTTCAAAAATAGATCGTGCGGCGTATACTCGGGAGGACGGACAGTGTCACTGTCCTCGTCATTTATTCAATGTACTCGAAGGTCTTAAACGACCGCGACCACGTTGAATTTCTAACAAAGTTGCTGCTTACCTTTTCATCCGATACAAAATCCCACGGCGAGTAGGCGACAAATAATGTTTTTTCCAAGGAAAAATCTTGATACGAGCAAAAAACTCATTCGCGCGTGCAATTTAAAAGAAAAACAATGGCACGTAATGAAACTGGTTCATCGACGAAAAAAAAAATAGGACTTGTTTGCTTCTAGCTTTGCTTCTAAGCTTTGCTCCTAGCTTTGCTTCTAGCTTCGCTTCCAAAAGGACTCATCAACCGTTATTATGTCCCTTGCTAACGATTCCTCCCTAACTTTGCTAATCTCGTTATTTCGTTTGAATTCGCACCGAGTTGGGCTCGTCGATTATTTAACTCGATTGGCTAAAGTTTTGCCAAACTTTCCATCTCTCTTATATTAATACAATGCAAAAGGAAAAAAGGTTAAACTGTCAAGTGAAATTTCATTCCCGCGAGAAAAAGGAAAAGACGAAAGACGAAAGGGGAAGGGTGGTAGGGCTTGGTAGGGTGACCGTCGGTAGGGTGACCGTCGGTAGGGTGACCGTCGGCAGGGTGACCGTCGACAGGGTGGCCACAGCACGTCCGGAAATAGAGCCAGTTCGTAATTTCCGGTACGTTCTCCAAGGGGACTAGCGGAAAGAAAAAAAAAAAAAACAAATCTCGGCTTAATCATTTTCTCCAATTTCTTCTTGTCGGGATAATCGCTGTTGAAAAATGTCGATCGCACCTTTAAATGTTCTTAAAGAAAAGCTAAGAATAATTTTGTCCTTTCTTTTTCCTCGAGGGTTCTAACCACCTTTGTCATTTCGTTCGAACGCTAATCTATTGACTGGAAAAAAAAAAAAGAAAAAACAATGCTGAAAAAGTCGAAAAGTAATTAGAAGCGTTCCGTCCTTCCTTCATTGGAAACTTGTTCGTCTAGGTGAAACTTTCAAAAGCTTCGAGTTCCGTAAAATTGTCGATCGTTAACGAAACAATTTAATTAAAGTAACGAAATAAAATAAGAGCTATTTCGATTCGTCCGATGGGACACACACACACGCGTTGTCTTTATTTTTGGTCTTTGATAAAAAGGCGAGAAAGGAGATAAATTACGAGCTATTTCATCTGATATGAAGCGCGCGTCGGCAACTAAGAAAGTAAATAATATTTTTCAGTCTTGCGCTGTATCGCAAGCGATCCGATCCCTCTCTAGCGCCCACTCACCCTCCTCCTCCCTTTCGGTCTAACTACATTTTCAAACAATGTATTCTCTTTAAAGCTCCAAAACCATTGCTGAACGCCTTTTTGCGAGCACTCACGCACTCCACTTTTTCGCATTTTCATCGCGCGAATCATAGAAGCATTTGCCAACCTTTTCCATTTGCGTCAGGGTTGCGTCAGAAAAGAAAGAGGAAAATATTCTTCTTTGTATTTATTCTTAAATACATAAATACATATATTCGACCAAGTGTTATTTTACATCTTCTTTTTCCCCTTTCTAAACGCTCGCTCGCTCGCTCGCTCGCTCGAAACCCCCCAACCCTAACTCCCTCTCTCTTTCATTTATGTACAATTATGGAAATATCATTTTAGGTCTCTGCGTTTCATGTCAAAATATTCCAAATATTCCAAATGCAGATGTAGATAATAATATATTCATTAAATCATATTCAGCAAAATTATTGATAATCATGAAATATTTCCTTTATTATGAATTTGTATGGGATATGAAAATAATAATAGTCAATAAAATAAAAAATACCTCGCGCATACAAAAACAAGTGCGAAGAAATTATTTGTGTTGAAAATCATCGTTTATCACAGATAAAATAGTGTGTTATCTTTATACATTTTTTTCTACATCTCATCGTATTAAGAATTTCACGAATAATTGTCTTTTATTATTATTACCATTTTGTTTACACAATATTTCATTCACATATAATACCACATTCTATTTCGCATAACAATACTTATTGTTTATTTCATATATTATTTAATGAAATGTGAAAAATCTTTTTAAATGCCGTGTAGTCTAAATAGACGAAAAAATAGCACGATATTATTCGATATATTCTTAATAAAAAAAAAAAAAAAAAAAAAAAAGTAATATTGATTTTGACTGAGAGATAGATAGATCATCATTTTAATGATATCAATAGAAATTGGAACGAATAAATCAATTAGATAAAATATTTGTATAATTAATGATACGTACGATTTGAAGGGCAGCTTTATACTTTGATACTTCTTAGTATCTCCGCGCAAAATAAAGTGGTGGTGTTTCCTTCGAAACTCCTTTGTATTTTTCTTCATTTGAATAATGTCGATCGATCTAAATAATATTCTATCGTATATAGTAGGATCAAGGGGTGATTGAAGAACTAGCAGAATGTTGGGAACATGTTGTACAAATAGGTACAGCACGTTGCGATAAATGTCCAGGTAAAACACCGTGCGTGTCCACACATCGCATACATAGTACTTCCCCGCAAGACCAACAATGATGCTGAAAATAATAATAATAACGAATTTTCACTCAAATTCTTCACTCAAATTCTTCACTCAAATTCTTCATTTCTCCTTGATTATTTGCCAAGGTAATTATTTTTGATTCGTACCTTGCTATTAAACGCATCAAAATTAGTTGAACAAGTACATTCCTCCATATTACGAGACGATTTCCATTCTATAGCAACGGTTTTCAACTCGTTCTCTATTTGGCTGACTTTTTCTTTAGTTTTCATTTTTTCATCGTGATTCACATTTTCCTCTATAGTTTCGGATAACGATTCTTTAACATATTTATTATCAATCTTATTTTTACTTTGAATATCTTTTTTTCGTGAGTCATTTAAAATTAATAATTCACTCAAAGAATTGAATCTCTGAAATGATTAGCCCATCAACGTTTATATTGTTCATATTTTCATAATTGATTGTACTATTCATAAGTTATGTGTGTATGTAGTATATATACCTTGATAAGAAATTTAACGTGATCTTCTAAAGAACTAGTGTGATCATGAATTGTCAATAACATATCCTCGTACGTTTCTCTAGGGTGAATACCATTCTCAAATCTAAAATATAATCCTCTCCAAATGCTGCAAAAAAAACATGTTTATTTATTATTTGGAAAAATAATCCTAAAACCTTTATTACATAAAATATAATAATTATAAAACGTTTATTACATAATACTTTGCGGTGCTAATTTTGGCTGGAGAACATCATTAGAATCATCGTTCCAAGCTATACATTCATAAAATGGATTGATATACTCGTTGGTATTGTTAGCAATATATCCCCATAAAGAATACGTTCTTTCGGCTAATCTAAACATACAAAAACAGACAAAAACAGACAATTTAATAAACGTTACATTCACAATCACGGTATATTAATAATATTATATACGGTATATTATACCTAAAGGTCTGCCTCTCCTTTTCCGAGTTTCCAATAAATGTTCCATACTGACAGCTATGTACATGGTCGTGAAGCGTTAAAAGAAATAATTCATTGAATTGAAATTTATGTGGATATTGTTGTAATAATTGATAGGTTGCATCTATAAATTGAGTAAATATTGGTGCCAATTCTTTGCCATCACTACTAACATAGCCACAACGGTCATTGAACTTGTGACCAAACGACAACCAATCTTTTTCTATTAGTGCCTATTAGAAAGAGAAACAAAATTTGTTGTTTTCTTTTTTTTTTTTTTTAATCACTATCTAGTTGGAAATATTACAAAATATATTACAAAAGAAATGAGTAATATATATATATATATAGATATGCATAGATATATATAGATATGCAGCACACCTGAAATCCTTGGATAGTTCTATAATATGGATCTAAGAGTAAACCAGCCAGGGAACATACTTGTGCAGTACGATCCCAACCATCGCTACAATGTACTACTACGCTTACGCCGTTATGAACTGCTCGTGCAATAAACCAAGCAGTTTCCAATATAGAACGAATATGCTTTAACCATCCGCTGCTTTCTAGACCATTTAAAAAAGCACTCATCGATGTTGTCCTTTGTACTAATGGGAACAAGAGTTCAATATGAGAGATTAATTATTCTCTAGTAGTATTCTTATTCCTATCATTTTGGAATGTAGCATAAAGCGGTACTTTTCCTTACATTCTATAAGTTTGTTCAAGCTTGTTCTCATGACGTGTATATTTTCAATTCCAAAAAAATGGAACTTTATATTGTCATAGAAATTTTCATTTTCATATCCTTTACCCGCTGCTCGATTCGCAAAAGCATTAATCTGCATGAAAAATAAGTGAGAAATAAGTGAGAAATAAGCGAAAAACAAGTACAAACTAAACTACTTGTATATTACTACTTGTATAGAAATGAAAATTTGACTTACGCGTGGCCTTGTGTCTACGACATACATATATTTAGAATTAGGATTTGTACAAAGTATATAATACATTATTGATTCGTCTTCTGGACATCGTGCGCTAAATCCTGAAAGCGGTTGACTGCAACGACAGATAACAGCCTATAAATGTACACAAATCTATAAATGTATTGTATAATATTAAATGTGAAAATAATGAAACCTAGTTTGTAACAAGAAATAAATAACAAACCTTATTCGAGTGCAAATATGTTAACACCGGAAGTCTTCCCCTACTTCGAAATTTTGCACTACCCAACAAAATATTGTCCGCGCAAGTACTTGGAACATATATATATTTTGGGTATGTATCACAAAGCTAAACAAAAAAACCAAAAATATATATATATATAAAACTTGTAATAGCTTACAAATAGTAATATTATAGACAATAATGATATACCTCGTAATTAGTATTCAAATAGGAAAGAGACCATTCTTCGTTTGGTACTCCTTGTCTTTGATATTCACTTTGTACATTAAAAAAATTCCACCCAACGTGTTGAAGTAATTTACTCGATTGATAACTGAAGCAATAAAGATCTTCTAAATTTGCTATAAAAACGTTATTCAATAATTATTCATTAATATATCGTGTATGAAAAAGTGCAATGATAAAATATAATCTTACCTGGACAAGAGAGCTTTAACAACGTAAGATAAATGTCATGGCAGTCGCGTTCCTTAGGTATAACAAAAGTAACAATATAAAAATGTTTACACTTAATATGTAGTGGTGATCCTGCAGTAGTTAGAGGTTGTTTCTCTATGTTTGATATATGAGTATACAAGACCTAAAATAACATTTCATTATATATCACACATATATATATATATCACACTTATTAGTTATTAATCAATTATATTAAATATGTACCCATATTTTTTTCTTGCCATTTCGTTCGACAAATATAAGATCCGTTAAAGTTAAATACAATGTACCTACAGAATGATTATTACTATACTTCTCCAATAAACGGACATTTTCTACCTGCCAATTGAAATGCTTTTAAATATATTACTACTAAATTATATATATATAAATATAGTATAAGTGTACAAGTTTAATATTCGAATAATTTACCTTTGAAATTTTTATTTGGTCCATTGCATATTACTCTATATATAAGTATGGTATGAGACGATTTAATATCCACACTTGTTTTAAACACTTGCCTAGATAATCATATTTTGTAGAACTCAATAATTACATTATAACTATTTCAAAAGTTTTATTTTATCGAATTAAAATCATTGTCTTTCTTTTAAAAAACAAAAATATACAACAGAGATAAAACACAGATAGCTTCACTATCGTTCTTAAAACAGAATAACCACTCGACAGGGACAAAAAAAAACCTAGCAATACGAATAACTGTACTAGGTTCTTTTTTTACCAAAGCCTATTCCTGCCATGCCTATCCACTTATCCTGCTGCTGCTGCTGCTGCTGTGACTAAATTGACACATATTTGACCAATCGGTAAAATAAAGTAACAGTTATTATTGCTAGATGGCAGCACATATTTTACAGTCGGTAATCAAATACACATTTCCCAATATACATATATTATTGTTAAATGATTAAACTTCTTCCTTAACAAAATTTATTCTTTTGTTTTCTTTTTTATACAACATTTTTCCTAAAGTAGTATCACTTACATCTATATTTGTTTATACGTTGCGTTAACTAACACCAAATTCTGCCTCAAATTCTTCTTTAGTTATCTGAAATAATACAATGTCATGTATTGATTAATTAAATAAAAAGAAAAATAAGTCTAATTAATGTATCTGATTGAAGCTTGTTGTACCTTTTTCCTTTTAAATTTCTTGATCAGTGCTACATCTTTTGCTAATTCTTCCAAGTCTTCTGCACTAATAGACCTTTTTTTCTTTTTGACTTGATCAATACCTTTTTCTTGTAGAACTTGTTTCTTTTCTTTTCGCCTCTGACGTTTTTCTTGTTTTTCTAATTTTTTCTTTTTCGTTTCAGTCCAAGATTCTGTTTGTTTAAATTTACGTTTAATTTTTCCGGGCCAAGTACCCGTATTACGAAACTCATTTAATTTTTCTAATCTGATTCGTTCCTTTTCCTTATTCAAATATGTAATCGAATTAAAGTCAATTTCAGGAGCAACAAATGATGATATATCACGTCCTTTCAATTCAGGCATTCGTGGCATTTTTAATAAACCAAAACCTACGGCAAGGCTTCCCAAGTCAATATCTTTTAATCTTAATATTAAACTACATTCATGTTTATTATATGCTTGCACGTATGATACGAATGCCCTATTCGCTTTATCAAATATTTGTCTATCTTTCAATTGTAAATTTCGCATCATTTGTAAACACTTTCTCGCCATATCCGAGGACACTTGCAATTTCATTTCTTGCACGTCTACCTTTTGATTTCTTTTAATAAAATCTACATACGCATCTTCATTCTTTAATAGAAAAAGTAATGCGCTACCTTGATGTCCTATTCGAGCTGTTCTTCCGCATCTAAAAATACAAATTTACTAAGAAGACATTAAAACTTAACATTTGGAATGTAATTAATGTCAAAATCATAATTGTACCTATGAACAAAGTTACTTGCCGTGGATGGTGGATCATATTGCAATACCCAATCTACTTCCAATATATCAATACCTCTAGCCATGACATCAGTACATATCAAAATGCCACCTTCCATCGAACGAAACTCGTCAAATATTTTGTATCTCTTTTTCTTCATTTTACCATGCAAAGCTAATACTCGTGTTTTTGACAACATTCTACAAAATAATGGAATTATTTTCCATCCAATAAAAATAATAATAATAAAATAAATAATAATAAAAATGAAGAAACATGACTTACGTTTGTATAACATGACTGAAATAATCAACGCACGCACAGGTAGATAGAAAAATCATATATTTCAAGTGAGATCCTTTTTCTTGAATGAAACTCATCATCGTTGCTAACTTATTTTCAGCTTGTACCACTATATAATTATTTGTTAAGCTCGAAGGCGTCGATATATTAGCTTTCTCCTTGACAGAAACAAAAGCTGGATTTCTTAAACCCGCTCGGATTAATTGTTGCAATTCTTTAGTTTGAGTAGCAGAAAATAGACCTGTTCTTCTTAAACGTGGTAAATAACTTAATATGGTGTCTAATGTTTTAGAGAAACCCAAGTCAAGTAATCTATCGGCTTCATCTAAAACTAATATTTCCTAAAAAGATAGATTCAATTGTAAGAAAATAATACTTGTAGTATTATTATACAATAGCAACGTTTTATTACCAAAGATTTGAAGCGCTTAGTTAAATTGATACTTTTACAATTAGAAAGCATATCTTCCAGTCTACCAGGAGTTGCTATGATAATATTGGCACCATCCTTTAATTTTTCTACATCTTCGTTAATAGTTGTACCACCAACAAGTATAACTTGTTTTAATAATGACAGTTTCTTTAAAAAGTTGCCCAATACTTCGCTGATTTGAACAGCTAATTCTCTGGTCGGTGTTATTATTACAGCTCCTATTTCTGTACTTTTCCATTTGTCCGCTCGTCTCTAGAAATTAATTTCTAAATGAAATCATCTAATCTATCGAAATAATTCATTTATCTAAATACATACTTGTAATATTTCCAATAGAGGAATAAGAAAAGCAAGAGTCTTGCCACTGCCCGTTACTGCTTCTGCGGCAACATCTTTTCCTTTTAAAAGGAGAGGTATACAGGCTGCCTACAAATATAATCAAGACCATTATTTTGATAATCAAATGTGTATAGAAATGAAAAGTAAAGAAGACAAATATCTTACTTGAACAGGAGTCATTGTTTGAAATTTCAATTCTTCCAGGGTTTCTAATACAGGCTTGCTCAAAGCAACATCCAACTCTTTCCAATTTTGCGTTTCCATATTTATTCTATAAATACTTTTGCTAAATAATCTTTCATACTAATTCATATAAACACATTCTCTCTCTCTCTATGAAGGTTATGTTCGATCGTACATGCGGCATACGGCGGGGCGGGATACGAGAAACGTCGATATACTTATAATCGATTAGTTGGTCAAAATAATTTCTATATCGATAAATCTCTAAGGTTAGTCAGGCTAGGTTAGGAAGGGTAGGTTAGGAAGGGTATTAATGTGAGCACATTTTTCAGTTTTTAACGCATTGACTTTATTTTGATGCATTTTTAAATCTCTTCGATATAAAATTTGTGTCTAACGATGCCGGACTCTGTATTATCTTTCGATCGAGGCTCACCTTGTTTACTTTTATATACACACGACTAGGTCTAAGGCCGTAGTATTTATCTTTCCTTTAATAACAAATTGCATATGCATGACTCTCTGTTGAATAATGCACAATTAATCAATCAATCAATCAATCAATCGATCGATCCATCATTTTTTTATCATCGTCATCATCATCATTATTAATATTTTTACTTATACATAATCGCTTTGCTTCTTCTTCTTCTTCTTCTTTTCATTGTTTATTAGAGCATTCGTGTATATTATAGTTGCCAACAGATTGCTGTCATTCATTTAAACATAATCTATATTTTAATATTCAATTTGAAGAAGATATTATTATTATTATTATTATTACTATTATTATTATTTTATATTCTCATTTTCTTTTCTTCAGCTCTTTTTCTCGAATCTTTATAAAATCATACATACATCGCACATACTTATCATGCAATACTTTTTAATTAAAAACAAAACTTCAATTCAATGTACATTACAATGAAATTGATATATAAAAAAAAAACATGAAAAAATCAATAACAGCAATAGCAACAGCAACAGCAATAGCAACAATAACAACGATACCAAGAGCAACAGCATCGTCGTTATCATTGCCATTATAATTTCTAAATTATTATCACACGATGGACATCATTATTTGGATGAACTTATTTAACATTCGAATGATATTACATAAGAGCGAATTAAATCTGTCTATCTTTGTTCTATTCGATATAATAAGGAAAAAAGGCGATTTATAATCTTTCTCGTTAGCAATAAAGCCATCATCAAAGTTCTTGATAAAATAGCACTCTTGTATCATTTGTTTCTTCATTTTGACGAATTGTTCAATTCGTTTCTTAAATCAAACACGACTTTAAGAATAATAAAGTCCCTTCTTTCCTCTTTTTTTTATTTCATTTAGTAATCTTGTCGCATTGACATTAATACTATCTTTAACAATACTACGCGTCAAATACATCTTTGTCTTGCTTGTACGCATTTACAAGTTTATAGATGTAGCCTTCTTCTCTCATTTGTTTAATGAATCTTGCGACATGTTGCATTGTCGAGGTACTCTTCTTTTTTTTTTCTTTTTCTTTTTCTTTTTTTTTTTGACGTTAAATTGATTGTACTTTAAATATTTCATTATTCGCATGTAAAGATTCTTCTTCGTGCTTCTTTTGCATATTACACAATGTGCATATTACGACGTGACGACGTGAACGTACCGTAAAGTAAGAAAATATCCCGTGTACTTTCACGTGCATCTAAGCAATTGCTCGCGACACATTTATTTTATTTATTTATCTTCTTCTCTTTGTATAAAAAAAATACTTCAATTATATACGACACCATTCGTACTAAAGCAGCAGCTTTAGATTTTTACAATATTCTAAAGATAAATCGTCGATTTTATTCGATTCGAATAACCATTGCATCAAAATTTATATTTTTCGTATTATATTATTACCGAGATTAATCGTCATCATTTTCTTTTCCTTCCTTGCAAGAATTGCAAGAATTAATAATCAAATGAAATAATTAGTTATGTTGATTCGATAAAGAGATATTATTATTATTATTATTATTATTATTTAAATTATATCTAATAGCCAATGAAGAAATTGATAGAGTACGCTCGAGAGTCTTAAATATAATAAATATGGTATTACTTTAGAAATAATCCATATTTATCCAACGAAATGAATCACTTTCAAAACGGTCGACACACACTTTTTCTATGTTTTTCTTTCTTTCTTTCTTTCTTTCTTTCTATATACGCTTTTAAATCTTCACCTACGTGAATGACAATTATAATCGTAGCAAGAACAATATCATATGAATATCTTATTTCTTTCCTTTTAATATTTATCATAAAAATAGTCAAAGATTAATAATAATGTAACAAATTAAACTAATTGTAAGTAAAAGAATATTCTGATTGTTCGTACGTACGACGTTTAAGTTAATTCTTTTACCAAAAACGACATGATGATAACGTAACTACAAAAGTTGATAATAGCAACATATTAAAGTGTTAGGTACCACCATTATGAAAGTTTCTTGGACTTACAAATCTTATTCTATCTTCATAGAATACTAGTAACCATCATCTTTTTCATTGTTTATTCATGGTAATAGCTACTGATTGTGCGGCAAAATAACTGGTATTGTTTGTTGGGCTCCCGGCGGAGGTTGAGGGGGTAAATATTGCATATGTTGTGGAGGTATCGGCAAGTGTTGTGGAATGATAGGACACATAATAGGATAACTTGGAGCATGTCCTTGTGGAGGTGGTTGCGGATACGTAGGTTGTGGTGTTCCAGGAGGATTGTATGCGCTTTGCGTATGCGGTGGATTGGGATTAGCCGGAGAAGGTGTTTGACTTGGTGGCTGTTGAGGGACATGTGGATGCGGGTGCGTGTGCGGACCCATGTATTGAATACCAGGAGCTTGCGGCCCTGGTGAATCATGATGATGATGGTAAGGGTTCGTTGACATGTGTGGTGGTGGCGGTGGCGCCTGTACCATTCGTACCATTTGTTGATAAGTTGGTTGACCTGGATAAGACACCTGGAATGGTGGGTGTAACGGAGCTGGTGCTAATAACGGTTGTCCAGTTGCTGCAGCTACTTGCATTTGAGATGCTATATCTGGGGCTCGATGTTGCATCATTGGCACTAGAAACATTAAATCTATTAGATTTGTTATTTTAATAACAATTATTGTTCTTACTATCTATCTATCTATCTATCTTATATGTATCTGCTCACCTTTTCTAAATCTAGTTACAGATTGTGCTGGTGGTTGACTGAATGCAGTTGGCGGTTGACTTGTCATAACATATGCAGGCATAACAACAGTTGCTGGCATAGTAGCACCCGTAAACTGTGGTGTTTGTGGCGTGTGAGGTCGGCTAGGTGTTGGCGTACTAGGAGATCGCTACAAATAATTAATGAATCAGTGTAATTGTTTGACATTCACTTTTTACATCACATTCATATATACATATATATATATACTTACAGGTGTAAAGGGCTTAGCATTGGGATTAAATTCCTTAGCATTAGGATTTAAAGTAGATTTTTTAAAAGCATTCGTTATTTTTTCAACTGCTGGTTCTTGTACATTTGATTGTACAATAGAAGAATTTTGTTGTGGTTGCGGTTGCGGTTGCTGTTGTGGTTGCTGTTGTGGTTGTGGTTGCTGTTGCTGCTGTTGTTGTTGTTGTTGCTGTTGTTGTTGAGCTTGTGGCGGGCTTGTAGATCGTATAGGTAACGGTCCCGGTGGTGGTTTAGTAGTAACAACCACAGACTCTTCTTGAGCTGTTTGATGTTGCTGATGTGGGCTAGTATGCTGTGGTGGAGATACATTATGAGGTTGATGATGTTGTTGAGAAATTTGTGGTGTGGGATGAGAATCTTGGTTATGATGTTGCTGTTGTTGTTTACGAGGAATAGATGATGTTTCCTGATTAGTTGAATCTGTTAATTTAAAATCTGTCGAAAACTGTCTTAGTTCTGAATGTTGTTCTTCCCGACTTCTTGGCGGTGGGATCTGAAATTGCATAAATAAATTATCCTTAATCTACAATTAGTTAAAGAATCTTGAGAAAATTATTTATTGACAAACCTTTCTATGATCTGATTTATGAGGAATTATTTCAATACGTTGAATGTCTGTAGCATTTTGTTGATGTCCTACTGTTTGTTGCTGTTGATGAGAAGATATAATAACATTTGGCTGTGAAAAGGGAGCAGGTGGAGCTTTATCCGCTTGAAACACCTGTTGTCTGCCTGGACGTTCACGCTTTTCTGAATTTATTTTATTGGAAGGCTGTTGTTGCTGTTGGGGTTGTTGTTGTTGTGGCTGCTGTTGTTGCTGCTGCTGCTGCTGTTGCTGTTGTTGTTGTTGTTGTTGTTGCTGCTGCTGCGGCTGCTGCTGTTGTTGTTGTTGTTGTTGTTGCTGCGATGTTTGTTGAGACTGTTGAGAGTAAGTAGCTTGGGGAATTGTAGGAGTAGTCTGAGATTGCGACGAGGTTTGCTGCATTGCTAAATCGACAAAATATTTGGTTATAAAAAGGTCTATCTTACTACACAGAGAATCACATATATGAGATAATAAAAATAGTGTACCTGCAGAAGATGCTTGTGTTGTTGGAGATACAAATGGCGGCGGAGTGTTGTAAGTAGCATGAACAACTACTCCAGTCGGTGGCATTGTCATGTTAAGAGGTACTGGATGTTGCACCGAGTTATGGGAAGCTTGGAGGCCAACTGAGACGTTAGGCGATACATTGACATTTGACGATGGTGCTTGATTAAATGAAGATTTGCTACTTGCAGATCCTGGTGACGAAGGTGGTGGTGTAGATCTTATTAATTTCCCGGTATCCCAATTTTTCTTTTTCAGAGGAGGTGGAACGTATTTACCTTCATTTGGCCTTATCTAGCAACATTAGAAATGATATAAGATAAATGTTGCAGTTTCATGTAAGATTGTTGAAATTCATGAAAATTTCTATATAAATATAATAATATTTACAACGGACGCAAATCTTTCTTCTTCATCGCCATTCTCTAGTTCTAATCTTGCTTTATGATTTGGCTGAGATTCTATCTCATTAGCTATTTCAGCTGCTTTCTGCTCCTGCTCTTTATAGTCTTTTGTATCCTTACGTTGAAGCTGGAAAGTATAACCGACTAACGATGGCTCAAATGTCGTTTGAACGCCATACTTTTGTTCATTCTTGCGGAACATTTCGTTTACGTCCCACCCATTCTGGAAATATGATGATAACTTGATGTAACTTGACAAAAATATTATTTTGAATGTAAAATTAATGAAAAAAAAAAGAAGAAAAAAAACTCACAGCAGCACCATCTAATTCCAAGTCGTCTCCGTTCATAGTGGACGGTGCATCCCATGGCTCGAGTTCTTTTTCTCCAACTATACCATTAAATTTACTAATAGCAGTGTCTGTTTGGAAAGTGTCTCTTATAGCATAGTCTAAATCGACATTTTTAGCCGATATTGTAATTATATCGGATGGCTTAAAAATTAATTTTTCAACCACACTGTCAACATTGATCTTTCCTGAACTGTCTACTCGATGTGCCATCTCTAAGACCACCTCAAAATTAGAGGAGAAAGTTCGAAAAATTCCTTCATATACCGAACCATTTTGTGTCTGAATCTACAACAGTCAACATCATTTGATAAAAAAGAATTTGCATGGAAATGTTGCAAGTGTATCAACCAATGTAGGAAGGAAAGTTTATATTACTTTTATGTATACTTTTGTGGCAATAATAAATGAAAGAAATGAGTTAAATACCTCAACTGTATTACCAACATGTTGAGTGATAGCATGCATGAATGCTGCATTGCTGTAAACACCTTCAGCTGCCACATATCTATCTTGTGGCCCCCTTGCTCTTGGCGACCTAACAACAACAACAACAACAACAACAACAAATATTGTCTAATTTTTATCTTTACATTAAAAGACCAAAACATAGGAAGACAAAGAGAGAGAGAGAGAGAGAGAGAGAGAGAGAGAGAGAACAAGAAAAAAGGAACAAGGACAAAATAGTCATTGTTAACAATACCTAGTAGGATTGGAACGAATTTTTCTCTTGCTATTCATTTTTGTTAGTCGTTGGTCGATGTTTTCTCTGGCGCCGATTATATGAGATCCTGATCCTTCTTTTTCGATCTATACACGTATATACACGTGTATGTATGTGAAAATACGTGTTTGTTAGAGGAATTTTCACTAATTATCCAATAATATTTTAGCGTGGAAAGAAATGTTGTCTGTAGTTTCTCATTAAATGGAAAAAAAAAGAGAAAAAAGAGAAAATAGAGAAAAAAGAGAGAAAGAGAAAGCAAGAAAGGATGGCGGAAAGGGAGAAAGCGGGAAAGATGAGAAGAAAAAGAGATCAAAGAAAAAGAAAAAGAAAAGGGAAAAATAAAGATAGAGAGAAATAATATTGGAAAAGAGAAAACGTGACGCTGCCGGTTAATGTTGAATAATGAGGAGCTTTGAATATTCCTCTTAATATACGTCTTTTTTCGAATTTCTCGAGATTCTCTAAGAGTGAAATTTACAAGAGGCCGTCCTGGCCGAAATAACTACTAATACATTCGTAATAAGCTTGCTTTTAGGTTATGCTGAAAGTCTTGGTATCGCACATTCGGTTCGTTAAAAAGGAACGCGTGCGCGCACGACAACGTTGTGCAGCTTGACAGATGAGCCAAGCACGCGACCAAAGGAACTACGAAGATTGGTGGTACGTGGGGGAGATGATACAACTTGCTGCTGCTGCTGCTGGACACACGATATTTTTCTTGCTTCTAAGTGACGTAACTAGCTTCCGCATGGAATGAATCCTTCGACACGACACGAGTCTATGGTCTATAACAACGTTGCTAGACAAAGACAGAGAGACAAAAGAGAGAGAGAGAGAGAGAGAGAGAGAGAGAGAGAGAGAGAGAGAGAGAGAGAGAGAGAAGGTATTATACAAATGGACAGAGAGGAAAGGAGAGGAGGGTTTTAGATTCCTAATATTTCTACTTCTTTCTTTTAGAAAATAAATCTAGAACAAACTACCCGATTTTTCCGATCTACCCGATCCCGGTGCGATTGACTGGACACAGTCGCCACCTGGCGAGTAATGTTATCTTCTATTTTCTTATATTTACGGCATGTTTCAACGACCAATCGCGGGCCGTGTTTTTTCCAAACAATTTCTACATATTTCCAAACGACTTTTCTTTTCAGCTATTGTATCTTTCATGTACTTTCATTATGCGACATCATGATGAGATTATTGTTTTTAATTGAACAAAATATGTTACATAACATGCAATTTTGATTAGATAATGATAACATATCTTTTCCCCCCTGACTGTAGATGGCGCGACAAGTGCCATTTGTAATTCGTAATATTCGTAAGTAGTGAACAGGATAATATTGGATTAAATGAAATTTCTTCTTCATTTATTTGGACGCATCTCTTGTAAATATTACACAGTTATATAATATCGAATAATATTTTTATTAAAATGTTTACTCTTTCAACTTTTTATCAATGGTAGCCTACAGTCTTTCATGATAATTTTTTCTTGGAAAAATGTCATCTTTAGAAAAACAGAGATTTGTAATGGAACGTAAACAAATGAATGGAAAATTAAGTTAATAGAGAGTCATTTTCGTCCGAATTATATAATTGATGAAGTTTTCGAATGATATTCTTCGCTCGGCCAGAAATGAAATCATCTAGTTGTTCCATGACGTTAACGAAATCGATCACTTTTTCAAATCCTTTGTTTATTTTATCGCTCCTTCCATCCTTTGAATAATTTTCTTTTTTTTCGCAGAGATTCCATTTTGCTGAGGAAAATCCTGAAGTCTTTGCAATGACTTTTTAGATTTTTTATTAAGCCTATCTTGAGTTATTGCCAAAGATATCTATTGGATAAAAAAGAACAAGAAACATTGTATTCCGTAATTGAATAGGTCTGAACGAAATAGATTGAACTTACCACGAGTAAGGAGAAAAGGAAAATACACGATTTCATTTTGTTCGATGATAAACGAATTATAAGAAATATTGCTATACGCTTTTTTACTATTTTTCTATTTTCTTCTTTTTCTTGTTCTTTTTCAAATAATAAACACTTATCAAAATAAACGATAAACGCGCAGAAAATCTGTCGACGTTACGAAGTAGCGTCTAAGAACGAAATGAAATCAAGTGACCGACATCATTTTTCATAAAACCTTTGCAAATTGTTACATTGAAAGTTATGAAACGATTGACAATTTAATTCGATTAATTTAGGTTACAGGGGTATGTATATTATATATTAAATCTTTTACAAGTTATATTATAATTAGTTTAAAAAAAGAAATCATTATATCGAATACAGTTTACCATACAGTTTGCAATACAGTTTATATTTGTGAAATATATAGAAAGAAAAAAAAGAATAGAATGTGCCGATAAAGCAAAATAAATTTCATTAAACTTACGCAATTATAAAAGTCAGAGACAAAATAATCAGATAAAATAAATTCAACGTGAAGTCGATATAATAATAATAATAATTGATAATCAATTTTTTATTACATATTTTACACGATAAATATTAGTTAATATCATAGAAATAGGAAATAAGTAGGACAAAGTTTTTCCTACAAGTAGATGTTATCGAAATGATTCACGAATAATGTTCCTTCTAATTGCCTATAATAATTCTCTCTATTTAATATTTATATTTATCTATTAAAATATGTTAACAAATGTATAACAAATATTACGTTGGCAATTTCAATAGATGATGCAATGAAGATAATTAGAAAAAGTAGAAATGTGAGAGGAAAAAAGTTATCACGATACGTTCGTTTTATATAGAAAAACATATTTGTCTTTATTTATTTCTTTTTGTTTTTTTGTTTTTTTTTTTTTTTTTTTTTTTCAAATACAAAAGTGATCTTTCGTCATAACTCGCGTCAGCATTTTTTCTTGTCACTTTTATCGAGACTGCGATACTGTGCGAGTTAATTGTAATTAGTTAATTCGTAAATAAAAATTGATCCAATTGAAAATGATTATTTGATCGATTTAATTGGTTTTCGCTGCTTGTTTCAATTGATTGTTTAGATTTTGCGTGGTTTCGACTGCAAGTTCAACAGCTTGCTTCGTAAATTTGCCAATCTCTTCTTGTACTTTCTGCGAATTTTGGCTAACAGCTTTGGCCGTTTTATCAGATTCTTGTAAAACGGTTTGCAATCCCTCTTGTAACTTGGCTTGTAATTGATTGACTTGTTCACGCGCATCTGGAATTTGAGCATTGATGTCGTCGACTACCTTATTTAGTTTGCCCTTCACGTCGGTCCATAAGCTTTCAAATTCTGGACTCTTCTCTTTAACCTGTTACACAAAGTTGATTTTTTCTACGATTATATTTTGTCCTACATTTAGCGACTTAGATCGACTTAGATCTCTATCGATAATAATCTAATTGTAAGAGAAAAGGAACGAACGAAGGGTTGAAAGAAAACATGTTTTATTTCATTCATTTAATAATATATTTTCTTAGGATATTCGAAGAAATACTATTTCTTGGCCGGCTTCTCGAACTTAACATTTTTTATCTATCTTCCTCATCCTTCGTTCGGGACGTTATCAGAGATAGGGAAAGTTTAATGGATAGTTCCCTTAAATAATATATATCATTTTATGGCGTGTACAATTTCAACTCTAATTGAAATGAAAAAATGAATCATTTTTCTTTACATTTGGTATGATAAAAAAACACACAAACTCTTCTTCTTACCTGTTCGGTCACATTTTTCATGAATTCCTGTAAATTACTGACGAAATTTGTGCTCTGCTCTTTGATGGTGTTGACGACGGTTTGTTGATCAGGTAGATTCATTTTTTCTTGTAGCTCAGCTGTAAAACTATTGATATTTGCTTGTGCTTGACTAATTAATTCTGACAATTGTAAAGGTTTATTAGACGTTGCTTGAGTTTCGACATTGCCAGATGGTACTGCTTTAGCCTCGATGTAAACGAACATTACTGTTAAAACGATCAACAACGTGCTCTTCATTTTCGATGATATTTTTGTCCTCTTTTCCTACTTTCCTTTGATTCCGTCGAATAATTTCAACTCTGAAATGACTAGAGAACGACTGATGCGCGAGCTTTTGGTATTGCTCCCTTTATAGGCGATCCTTATCATCTATTAATGCTGTTACACGAGGCCAAAGATTGCTCTTTATCTTTTTCTTCTTTTAACCGGACGAGAAGACGATATTTTCATATTTGTCTGATGTGAGATATCTATGAGAGGAGGGAGCAAGGGAGAGAGAGAGAGCGAGAGAGAGAGAGAGAGAGAAAAAATATGATAATCTTCGATTTCAATTCTTAATATTCCAATTTGGAATATAATATGTTTTTTCTTTTTGTCGTTGTTCCTTTCGTGATTCTAAATATTAATTATCTCGTCAAATATTTCCATTTTTTCCTATCACGGATTTCTATCACACATCAAGAAAGTAAAGTGTACTCGGGTGAACAACATTCGATGGACAACATTCTTTGAGAACAAGGTTCCACGGAAAAATCTTCATTGACTCGTCTCATTTTATCAAACGAGATAATTTAGTTCCTGGAGCTTTGACTTATGTAATTTTCAAACGATTCTGTTAGTTGTATTTTTCCCTCACGTGAATCTGCACAAGTGTGCTTGGCATTCTCACTTATCTTCTTCTTCTTCTTTAGAAGAACCTTGACCCCGAGACCATATACTACGATTGTTCGTAGTATATTATATTCATTCGAAATGAAAATGTTGGTAATATTAGAAAATATGGTCACGATATCGAGATACGACGAGTCTTACACAATTATATATCTTATCCAAATAGAAGAGTTTTGGAACGGCGCTTCAACGGCATTCATGTCCAATGCTTCAACGAAACGAAAAATAACTTTTTGACGCTTTCAATAAAAATAAACATTATTAGATGAAAATAATAGTTAACATTTATTTTTTAACTTTTTAGGAATGAGTACACATTTTTAGAATTAAGTCCATATTTGAAAATAACATTATTGAAACGATACAATATGAAATGTAGGTGTATAGATGGGATCACAAATATTTTATTGACTATTATCGTGACTTTTTTCAAGTTCTCTACGAATAGCATCGACAACGTCTTGGGCGCTATCTTGGATTCTCAAAAGAGTACGTTCGCCATCATCTATGGCAGTTTTAACTTTTTGTTTTTCCCATACATTGTTATACGTCGCCGCAATTTTTCTCTTGAACGACTCCCACGCTTCTTTTACGTTACTTACATAAATATTAGCTACAGATTTAGCCGAATTCTCGTCAGTATTCTTTAATGAATAATAATGGAATAAAAGGAAAGAAAAATAAATGCAAGCCAAGTAATGCACGGATAATTAATTTTCTATGCCTACCTTGGAAGACTCATCGGCCGCTTTACGAATAGATTCAATGATATTTTTCGCATTTTCATGAGCTTCGTTAATTACTTTTTCACTTTTATCAAGGATTTCTTTGGTCTTAGGGTCTCGAATAATTTCATCTACTTTATCCGCAATGATCTTCTTGAAATTGTTCCACGCTTTCTCTAGTTTTTCCTTCACGCTATCATGGCCTGCAGGTTCTGCTAGCACTTCATAACTTCTCTTCGATTAGTAATAATGAAAAGAAAAACAAAATTGAATGAATTCAATAAGTACTTCTATTGATACATTTTATGTGTTGACTTTTGTATGTGTTGAATACATACAATGGAAATATTATCGATTGCCTTATGAACAGCATCGACGATTTCCTTGGCTTCTCCTTTAGCATTTTCGATTGCTTTATCAGTTGCTTCGATGATTTCTTTTACTTTAGGATTGTTCTTTATTTCCTCAGACTTTTGGTCAACTTTTTTTGAAATCATTCCAAGCTCCTTTGACTTTTTCTTTCCAACTAGTTGCGTCGGCATTTTCTTCTACCTTTTCACCTTCCTTGTATTAGTAACATTGGTATATAATACTTGTAGGTATATTATTTAATCGAATAGTGTACTTATTTTCTAAATACATACCTTGGAAATACTTTCGATTGCTTTATGAACTGCGTCGATGATTGCCTTGACGTCACCTTTAGCATCTTCGATAGCTTTATCAGTTGCTTCAATGATTTCTTTTACTTTAGGATTGTTTTTAACTTCTTCAGATTTTTCCTCAACTTTTTTCTTAAAGTCCTCCCAAGTTTTTACTATTTTTTCTTTCCAACTAATTGTGTCGACATTGTCTTTTATTTGTTCAGCTTCCTTGTATTTGTACAATTGGTATAACAATCCACGTTACGTTAAATTTCATTTTCATTTAGATTTGTTATTTGGTAAATACATACCTTGGAAATACTTTCGATTGCTTTATGAACTGCGTCGATGATTGCCTTGACGTCACCTTTAGCATCTTTGATCGCCTTGTCAGTTGCTTCAATGATTTCTTTTACTTTAGGATTGTTTTTAACTTCTTCAGATTTTTCCTCAACTTTTTTCTTGAAATCATTCCACGCTTGTTCTACTTTATCTTTCAAACTAGTTGTATCAGCATTTTTGTTGACCTTTTCAGCTTCCTTGTATTATTATAAATAGTATAAGAATCCACGTTACGTTAAGTTTCATTTTCATTTAGATTAGTTATTTCGCAAATACATACCTTGGAAACACTGTCGATTGCTTTTTGAACTGCATCGATGATTGCCTTGAAATTGCCTTTAGCATCTTCAATCGCCTTGTCAGTTGCTTCGATGATTTCTTTTACTTTAGGATTGTTCTTAACTTCTTCAGACTTTTCCTCAACTTTTTCTTGAAATCATTCCACGCTTGTTGTACTTTATCTTTCAAACTAGTTGTATCAGCATTTTTTTTAACCTTTTCAGCTTCCTTGTATTATTATAAATAGTATAAGAATCCACGTTACGTTAAGTTTCATTTTCATTTAGATTAGTTGTTTCGTAAATACATACCTTGGAAATACTGTCGATTGCTTGTTGAACTGCGTCGATGATTGCCTTGACGTTGCCTTTAGCATCTTCGATAGCTTTATCAGTTGCTTCGATGATTTCTTTTACGTTAGGATTGTTCTTAACTTCTTCAGATTTTTCCTCAACTTTTTTCTTGAAATCATTCCATGCTTGTTGTACTTTATCTTTCAAACTAGTTGTGTCAACATTGTCTTTTATTTGTTCAACTTCCTTGTATTAGTAAAATCAGTATAATATTTGTATATTATTTAATCGAATAGGATGCTTGTCGTAAAGATTAGTTATATAATTCAATAATAAGTACCTTGGAAATTCTATCGATTTCATTACGAACATTCTCAACGACATCTCTTAGAGCCTTCTTAGCCTCTTCGGCCGCTTTTTCACCTTTCTCGACGACTTCTTTTACCTTAGGGTTGTTCCAAATGGCCTTGGCTTTCTCCTGTAGATTATCCTTCAGGTCTTTCCAAACTTCCTGGACTCTTTGTTTGAAACCAGCAACCAATGGTTCTGGTATTGCTTCCAAACTGTACGACTGTAATAAACAAATATTAGGTTATTTGAAAAAAACCAAATGATACATTCCAAAATACATACTTTGGAATCCGTAACGTCTTCTTTTCTAATAGAAGATATAATATTCTTTAGGGACTCTTTGGTCTTGTCCAATGCCTTGTTCAATTTCTCAACGATTTCTTTGGCCTTCGGATTATTGGCATATTTATCGTATTTTTCTCTTACGTTGTGCCTAAATTGTTTCCAAGTTTCTTGTGCCTTTTCCAGAAAACTATTACCTTCAGATTCTACGTCTTGAACGGCATTTTTGGACTAATTAAATGGAAATGTAAACAAAAGTAAATAAATGTTAATATATATTCATAAATATCATGAATTATACCTTTTCAGCATTTATTCGCGCGCGAGTATCTTCGACAACTACTTGCAAGATATCTCTGCTCGTTCTCATCGCATTTTCGATTTTCCGAACAACTGCTTGCACTTTGGGATTTTCCATGCACTTTTCGTATTGGTCCCACATTCTTTCTTGAAATGCATACCAAGAGTCCAATACAAAATCTTGTGAACTATTAACATTGCTGTCTTCTTGACCGTTAGACTAATGAGAAACAAGTCCAAGAAAAGAGGATGTGTAGATGTAGGATTGTAGATATTTTTTATTTTCAATTGTATGCTTCATCATACCTTCAAGATATTATTGACCTGATTTTTGGCATTGTCAATTATTTCTTCGTTCGCTTTGTTGACTTCTTCGATCAATTCGTTAAAGGTATTTAAAAAGGACGCGCTGACCGTGGGATCCTCCAACAATTCATTATACTTGTTGTCCATCGTACTCCTTACATTTTTCCATATTTCCTCCAATTCATTTTGAAATTTATCAACCGGTGTATCATCTTGGTTTTTCGGTAGGGGACTTGCCTATCATAATCAACAACAATATTATCGAATATTATAAAATATTATAGAATATAGAGAATTGTATAGATAGCAATGAGCAGCAGAATGTCTTCAATGTATGTATAATTGTATAATTAAAATGTGCTTACCCTTACGAACGCCAAGATGGCAGATGCCAAGATAACCGTTAAGAAAACGGCGCGTCTCATGATTCCTGATCAGACACTCCTTCAAATGGTATAACGATTATATCTTTAACATCGCACTTCTTATATACCTACCTATTTTACTAATTATGCGCGTATTTAACATAATATCGACACACATTTCATTGATTATCATTCTTGTCTTGTATACTTAGCCTTGATTTGTAACACTTGTGTTTAATCTATCGAAAATTCAACAACGTTATTGTAACTTTGTCGAATTATTCGAGCGTATGAAATTGACACAAGCTAAATACGCAAAATAAAATAGCTTTGTTATTTGAATCATCGCTTCTCCACAATTTATGAAATAAAGAAAGTGCGACTTTTTATTTACAAGTATCTATATATATATATATTGATATGATATGATATGATATGATATCTGACGAACATCGTCGAATATATTAAAATATAGGTAAAAACGATTACGTAAAACAAGTCATCTTTTCAATAATAACAGGTGTTTCATCTATTAAAAATCGTAAACAGAATGGACAAGTTCTTATCGTAACACATTTGATTATTTGCCATTTTGTCGAATGAATGAATTATAATTTGTTGAAAGTATGTAGGTACCCATGTTGGAAATGTTAAGTTGAACAAAATACAAGTAGAAAAGGATTAGTTAGAAGAAAAAATAAGGACATACAATGTATGATGAAAAAATAAATCTTTATTTATTCCATTATACGGGGGATATCAACAGATTGACAATATTTCTATTTACTGGATAAATTCGATTAATATGCATTACTGAAAAGAGATTCGCAATTAATGTCGGTAAAATCTCCTGGAACGACTCTCCAAATATTTCCAAAAGTATTGAGAACTTCTGGAATCATATTTGATTGAAGAGAATAAAAAGCAAGTGGACTGACTGTATCTACGATACGACTATAGAAAGTTTTCTTCGGATTCATGTTTAGGAGAACGACGTCACCCGGTGTAAGTTTCCTATTACCAATAGCAGCAATCACTTTTTCTCTGGGTAAAGTGACAGGCCACATAAACCTCAAGGGTAAATTTTTAACACCACTCAAAGAGATTTCTGGAGAAGCTGCCGAAGCTGCCGAAGCTGCCGAAGATGCTGACGATGAAGTAGCAGTAGCAGCAGAACTTGTGCTCGGTTTTGGCAGAAGGTTTATTATACGAGGTGCAATTGCAGCAGGTGAAACAGAGGAAATTACTGGCTCAATGTTCCTTACCAAGGTTTCAGATGAGAAAGAAGAAGTAGTATCCTCTGAGGGATGATAGTGATGACGATGATGATGATTATGATATTTATGCGATCTCGTAGGCGAGAAAGTAACTTCAGTCAAGTCTTCGGTTCCGCTTGAAATTTTGGAGAACATTGGTTTTATCCACGATATAAAGGATGGTTTGAAATAAGCTGACAAACTCTCCGGAAAAGATTCTACGTTGGAAGTGTCTATCGTTGTTGTTGTTGCCGTTAACGGAACTTCCTCTATTAAGACTTCTGGCTCAGTAACAATAGTACTAGATATTTCCTCAACGGGTGCAACCGTTCGTTCCACCTCAACAATAGTTTCCGATGGTAGCGACACCTCAGGTACTATTGTTTCTTCTACTAACGAAGTCGTACTCGGTATCGGAGATGAGGAAGCCGATGAGGAGGAAGCTGCCGAGGAAGCTGCCGAGGAAGCTGCTGAGGAAGCTGCCGAGGAAGCCGCCGAGGAAGCTGCCGAGGAAGCTGCCGAGGAAGCCGACGACGAAGCCGACGACGAAGCCGACGAGGAAGCTGACGAGGAAGCCGACGACGAAGTCGACGACGAGACTGATGTTGTACTCTTAAATATTTCTCGTATGCCAGATGCTTGGAAACCTTCGTAAAAAGATCTCGCTGTATCCATAAAGATTGGATCCTCCGTGAAAGTACTTATGATCGTTCCACTTGTAATTGGATTTGTGAAAATTCCTTTAAGTAAATCTACCAAAGCTGTCAAAACTTGTAATCCAATATCAAGGAAGATTTGAAATATTGGAGACAAAATTTTATGTAACTCTCCTAAGAGATCTAGGAAAAGTGCGAACAGCTTCAAGCCAATTTCAGCAATAGCTTTAAATGGTATAGCAGATTTAATAATCTCGGGTATGGCGAGCAAATGTCGTGGTTCCTTCAATAATTCTTCCAGTATCGTAGGAAAACGTTCTAAGAATCCAATAAAATGAGAACCATCGTAAACTTTTGACAAACTTATCTGTGGTCCAATAGAAATTTCACTCTTCAAATTGAGAAATGCGTGCAACAAATAGTTAATCAACTTTTTGCCCTCGCATAAAAATTCATGGATTATTGTACCTATTATATTATGGTGTCCAAATTCAATCGCTTGAACGGCACAATCCGTCTGTTCCAAGACTTCTATAGATATAGGCGTTGGGAGGCTAAATGATCTCGTTTCCTCCACTTCTGGTATCACTTCTTCTATAACTTCGGGTACCTCTTCCGATACCACTTCTGAAACCGTTGTCGTTGTCGTTGTCGATGTTGATGAAGATGCCGCTGACGATGCCGCTGACGATGCCGCTGACGATGCCGCTGACGATGCCGCTGACGATGCCGCTGACGATGCCGCTGACGATGTAGCCGCAGCTGAGGATGCCGCTGACGATGCTGCCGATGGAGCCGCAGCTGAGGATGCCGCCGAGGATGCCGCCGAGGATGCCGCTGAGGATGCCGCTGTCGATGCAGCTGATGATGCAACTGATGGTGCAACTGATGGTGACACTAATGTTGGGAATAATTTTCTTACTGGAAATAATGCTCTTGTCGGAACTACTTCTGTCGCAAAACAATCATCGGTAGACTGTATGTGACGCTTGGGTAATCTGTTTTGAGTAACAATGTCCGTTTTTTCGAATAATTTGTCATTTTCTTCGGTTTTGCTCGTAGACGAAGAGGCCGAATAGAGATCAGTGAAATTTTCCGTATCTGTAGCTTGTTTGTTCGTACGTTGCGCTAGCTTCGATATTAGATCTTCTAACTGTTGCATCATAACTGTGCGGTCAATCTATAAAAAGTAAAAGCAAAATGTTTGCTGGGTTTACAATTGGATCGATTAGAAAATATAATGAAATATAATGGCACACTTACCTCGTCATTATTCGTTACTTTGCTATTTTTGTTAAGGAAGGTCTCGCGATCCGACATATCCATCATTTTCTCTTGTTCTTCTTTAAAAGGTTTAACCTTTTCCTTAGCGATTAGTATACTCTGTGGTACCGATAGATCCATGCTCTCGATAGAATGTTTCTCGTTCTCTTGCTCATCTTCAAAAGATTTCATAAATTTCACGATATCCGGATTTTCCTCGGCAAACGTTGTCCGAATCGAAACAGACAAGAAGACAAGGAAGAAGAAAAAGGAAAAGGGTAAAATGACTTTCTGTGTTGTAGACATTTTGCTTAACGATCGCAGACTCGTATGCTTTCGGAGTAAAAAGAACCGCTTCATATAGTCCAAGAGTTACCGACTCAGCTCGAGATTTGACACGATCATCGTGAGATATCTTAACAACATCAAAGATAATCAATCATAACAATGAATAACATTACGATTCTCGATTGAAACAAGATTAACCTGTTACAAATTATCTCACGTTGCTCTCTTATCTTTATTCGCGTTGTTTGCACGCACGTTCTTCCTTCATAATAAAAGATCAAAAATGATCAAATATCGTGCGTTTTGCTAAGATTTCTTGATTGTTATGACAATTCAAAGGATTGACAATCATCAACAAATTCTTATATCACATTTTACGTGTCATTTATTATATATATTTTCATAAATATCGCCCTAAAGATACATACGATAATATTTTATTTGCACATTAAACAAAGAGAGAGATGAGAGAGAGAGAGAGAGAGAGAGAGAGAGAGAGAATTTGATACTTTGACATGAAATTATGCGAGTGATCGTCCTACTTCCTCTACAAGAAGTATTTATGTAATTTATGTAAATATTTTCAAAACTTTCGAAAATAATGGAGATGTTGAATGCTATCATTGAAAATTCTACAATACAATCTTGCGATGGCGCATATTTTATAATCAAAAATGGCACTTAATAAGATATTATAACTATATTTGTAAATACTATTATCATAAATCATAGTACCGAAAGAAGTGATTCAAATTCACAATAAAATCTGAAAATAGCAAATATATTTTCAACTAAATATGTTTGCTTATATTTGCATGAAAGTGAACAAAGAATTATGTAATTTCCAATATAGGATCATTTGTTTATTTTCTCTTCTTTTATGTTCTTATCAACGTCGAAATATAATTATTATTTTCATTTATAATATAATATTAAAGAGTGAATGCATAATTAAAGGAATATATAAATGTGAAGATGTTATTGCACGCGAGTAACGGTGATTTATCCATGACGATAGGACAATTTACAGGAGCATATGTAAATGAAACAAATCATGTTACTCGCAGTATAAGAACGGTATCGTAAAGTTCCTCGTCTACGTGGTCGAAGAAAAAGAGAAAAGAGAAAAGAGAAAAGAGAAAAGAGAAAAGAGAAAAGAGAAAAGAAAAAAGGCAGAATATTCTCACAGTAAGGTCATGCCCTGGGCCTAGCTTTGGATATTCTTTAAATAGAAAGACGCTCGTCTCTTTCCCCTCTCTCTTTCTCTCTCTCTCTTTCTCTCTTTCAGAGATACATTATGCTTCCTTCGAGACAATCATCGTGTTCTGCCATCTGGTCTCGAACCAGCACGCGGATTCCCTTTTCTCGGCCGTAGCGTTTTATGATGCGTTGACAGCCGTGCTTTAGGTTAAGGAAGTCGAAGGCAGACCATAAATTTCGATATACGCAAACACGAGAGGAGGATCTTCGTGGATGAGTTCGCTCGCGTTACAAATCGGCTTGGCTCTTAAACAGTCCTTTGAAAATCACTAAAATTCATCTTTTCATTTATATATAAACATATATCTACTAGAGTATATCTGAGTGAGAGTACTTTCTAACTAAAGTGATAGAAAATACATATAGGTATATAGTATATGTATCATCATAAATATACTATTTTCTATAATTTGAGATTGGGAATAAGAGTAAAGTACGCAAGTATCAAAATAGATTTCTGTACACATTACAAACAACATTTTATTTCAATACATTCGACACAATACATTCACACATTCGAAGTTAATAAAGGGAAAAAATATAGATATGTCAATGGAAACACAAGGACGATATTCTATTTTTTTGAGCCGCATTTCGTAATCTAGCTATGATTCCCAAGCCTGAATTACGTTCGACTTGTTCGTCAGTTTCATCGTTATCGACGTTGTAGTTGTAAGAATCCATATCAATTTGCTCATTCTCTTGTGGTTCCTCCATTTCAATTTGGTGTTGAACTATTACGGATCCTGGTATGTAGCCTGGTAGAGGTGGACCACTCGGTCCACAGCCTACTTTTGATCTATATCCTATATTTGGTCCGATTAATTTTCCGCCGATGCCATTTTCTTCTCCATTCGATACGATTCTTTGATCTACTCCTTGAAGGTTTAACGAGGGTGCATTTACGGCAATGTTTGGCTTGACAGCGTCTACGTCAATAGGCCGGTAACCTACGTCTCTAAAAGGATTCGATCTAATTATTACAAAAGACAATTTTTATTATAAGTATTATATTGTATTTTTTCTTACCCGTAACTTAAAAAATTCGATGCCACGCGATCGAGTTGTTCTCTCTGTTTCAAATGTTCTCGTTCCATAGCTTCAAGCTCGGCAAAGGTATCATCCTCTTCGTCGTCGTCATCATCTCCGATCATTATAGAATTCGCCCGAGAAAGTTTCAATTCCATGATGGGTCTATCGACGGTTACAAGTTTTTCTTCGGGTACGTCAATCAATTTCTTTTCTTTCTTCAATTCGATCGGTAATGTTCTGTGTCCGAACGATAAGCTTCCCTCCGATACTGATTTCTTTCCTTTGTTATAATATATCTTTGGTGCTACGAGATTTTGATAGGCTAATGCCAACGATATAGGATCTGCTGGTAATTGATCTTTTAATCGACGTTGCAAAGGAGTTCCTGTCAAATGATAAATGTATTGATAGATGAATCAAAGTACTCTCCTTTAAAAAAAAAAAAAAAAAAAACCCCTTTACTTACCATAACGTATATCTTCGAATGGAGTATGAATACCTGAAACGATGTTAGGAGTTCGATAAGGATTAGGTGTATCGTACGTGATGCTAGAGGTACCATAACTTCCAAATTGCGATTGAGGCAATCCAAAAGGAATGGAAGTGCCATGGTTGATACTAGAGGTACTGTAATCGCCCCTTCCAGTCTCCAATCGAGAATTTCCGTTAGAAGGATCGTAAATGATTCTAGAGGTATCGTAACTTCCAATTCCAAATTGGGGCAATCCAATAGGAGTCCCAATATGAGTTTTCACGCTTGAAGGATCACCGTGAATACCCGAAATGTAATTGATGCATGCTTGATAAGGATTAGCTTGACAACATTTCATTTTAGCGGGATATGCAGGAGTGACTTTAACGCGTGTTCCCGAAATTATAGCCGATAATCTGCTCGGATTACAGAGACTATTGACAGGCGAAAATCTGTTGATAGAACATTCCAATTATTAATCGTTCGTATAGGAAAACAAGGAAGTTTAATGTATCGTTTTACCTACTTAGGTACTATTTGAACGTTTGAATTCGGAGACGTTGGTTCTGTCTGAGCGATATCCGTTCTTAACTCGGAGGAAAGATGTTTTTTGGAAAGGTCCAAGCTAAAATTATTATCGCTCGAACTTATCGTATCATCATTTATATTATTTTCCAAGATACTCAATGTATTAGTTTGCGTTTCGGAACATGCAGGTCTTTCATCTTCGCGAACGATCACAGCTTCGTTTATTTCTTCTGGAGACGCATACAGTATAGGCTTGGTCACTTCGGTAGCTTCGACAATGACATTGTTACAGGTGCATGGATTACTACCTAATGATTTAATACGCGTCGTCAATGTATTAATCAATTTTATATCAACTTTATGCGATGAAAGTAAAATATTGAAATACCTGGTCCAAGTCGAGCGCAAGTGCATCCTTCTTGTTCCGTTTGAGCCAAGACAGCAGAGATCAAGAGTAATAACGTTATACCCTTTACCCAAGTCGACCACATTATTATTACGTCTTTTTTGCTCCATATACTCGATTCTTTAGTTTTTTCTCTCATTTATATAAGAATTCCATGCAGTCGAGAGAAAAAATGTTGCAATGATTGACCATTACGCATCATCATTACACATCATCTTGTTGTTCTCTTTATTCACAACTATATACATTTCCGGTTGTCATAAACGTTATTTTGTTTATCCTTATTAATATCTTCCGGTATATGTGTGTCAGTTGTTCAAGGGATCGTCGGATCGTGTATTATTTCCGTGTTGTAAGGAAGAATATGAGGCGTGACCGAACATAGAATACGAAGCGTGACATATTCGAATAAATTCAATTCCGAATAATTTATTGCGACAACCTTCCAACAGAAAAATATCCAAAAATAACAAAAAAATAACAAAAATAACAAAAATAACAAAAAATAACAAAAAATTGTCAAATCAACTGTCGTTGAAATACGATACTTGGGTTTAAAAAAGAGATTCATTATATTCGTTGGAAAACTAAAAGCGCATTATATTTGACTGCTTATTTATATATATATATATATATACAATATTAATTTATAACAATAGTTATTACACAATCACTTTATTCTTACATCCATTCGTATTTACAACATTTGCATGTTTTCGATTCACGGTAATTCGATTCATGGTAATATCATACGTTTGCGGTATGCAAAATTATTTACAAACTTGCAATTAAACTCACAGTTGTGTTTTTATTTATTGTTCACTTATTAAAAAAATCAGAAGCTCTTTGTCTTTGTGGTGGTAAATTGAGTAAATTATCCGTTAGAACAGGGCCTTGCGATCTTTGGCTAGTACCGTTACTTCTTTCCGACAAATCTGTGTCACGTTTCAATGGGGTGTTTGCTCTAGGTGTAGTCGGTGTCCTAATACCTATAGACGGCGTTCTCGATGAGGAAACTCTTCGAGGCGAAGGAGTATGCGCTATACGAAGTTTCTGAGTTGCCAATCTTCTCGCTGCAGGTGACATTGTGCTTAATCGATCGATGGTCGATCTTGGAGAGGGCCTATTAAAATCGACAAAAAAGAAGAAAAAAACAAACAAACAAACAATAACATTTGGGTTGACTTAACATTATTTGGATCAGATTTTATTTGGATACTTACGTTGCCAGTGATTTTCTGGCTGCTTCCAGTGCTTTATTCTTCCTATCTCTGTGCCGTTCGCCAGCTTTTTCCGCTAATTGTAAAGCTATTTGTTCTCTTTTAGGTGGTTCTGCCATCCTAAAGGAAGGACCTTGACTAGTTCTCAATAATGGAGTATCACCGCCATCCAATCTAAAAGGAGTTCCTTCGATTTCACCCCATGTCATCAAAGGACTTTCGCATTCTCCTGGTCGAGGGCTAGGAGTAGCTACAAAACTGTATCCGTTGACAGTTGGTGCAGCATTTTTCACAACTTCCTTTCCGTCAACACCGATCTTACCGTCATTGACTTTTGATTGATGTTTCGCCAATTCGTTAATAGTTTCTTTATTCTGTTGTTCGTTGAACGGATTTACTCTAAGTCGTGTATTTTCATGCGTTACCATTTGTTTTCCTTTTGCTAAATCTATCTTTTCATCTGCCGTTAATTCTACACCATCAGGTATATACATAATATAATTTTTATTCCTGTAATTCCAAGTATCCAATACAGGCTGCCTCTTGTTTTCTTGTCCAACGTCAAGTGAATTCTTATGAGATCTTTCTATAGCGAGCAAGTTAGATTTTTCTTCGGCTTCGTAAAGCCATGCGTATTTCAATTTGCGTCTTCTCTCTGCTTCGACCATCATTTCTTCAAAACTTGCATTATCTTCGCTAGTGTTAATACTTAAAAAGGCATCTAAGCCTACTTTATTCTCAATATCTTTCTCTTTAGACTCAGTTTTACAAGGCGTATCTCTGGTTGCTTTGCTAGATCTCAAATGTTCATCTTCTGACTCATCTTTACGTACAGGAGTTTCAAAAGTAGCTGGACTAGCAGGTCTTTCCGTAGCTGGTCGACCAGAACTATATTTCTCATAAAGTTCCCTCATTCTTTTCACATCATTTTGTTCCAAGGCATCCAAATACTGATTCTGAGCTTGAAGTTTTTCCAAATGTGGAAAGAAATCTCTTTGTATAATTTTGCCTATTTTTTCAATGTATGTATCTTCATCCAAAATTTTCGAACGAATCTGTTTACTTTTCTTTGCAACGCCAATTGGTTTTTTAAAAATAACCAAATCATTCAGACTTTTAGCAGCTTCGAGAGCTCGAGATCCAGGAGTTTCCATAGTTAACCTTACGTACAAAAATGATAACGCATCAAACAAGTTTATTACAAAAAACTTACACATTAAGTTATGTATACAAAATTAATAATATTTGTATGTAGAGTAGTACGCAATTCCTTGACCTATTACCGTTCCACCATGGAACTCGAAACTTTGCGTTTTTCCAAGAAATCTTTCACGAGAGTTAATTTCCTGCTGACGTCACGTTACTTCTCATAGCAGTTGTAATAATTATATTAGTAATACATTATGTTTTCGAATGAATGCATCGTCCAGTTTCTAACTTAACCTAATATTTTTCTCTCTACAATGTAATTTTGTTCTTTTTCCGATGACAGTATAAAGTTCTTTCAGATTACGCGATATGGCGCGCGGATCGCCTTGGTACAGTGTCATCTTACGTGCAAAACAGTCAACTATTTCCTACCTTATCAACAGACTTTATTCAACGAACCGAAGCTTGCTACAATACTTCAAACTGATCTACGTATCTTATGAAGAAGAATAAAAAACCGTCCGATTATTAATAATAGTTTTTTTTTCTAGAAGTGAAATGCGAAGGCCATCGAATGCCATGCAATAATATTTAAATGAAGTTGAAACCTTCTTCAACGTACGCAACGACGATCACACAAAAGAAATGGTAAGTCCAACTTTTGGAAATTCACATAATACTATATTAAGAATAATAATAATTAAAGACCGAAATGAAAAGTCAGCGAAACGAGTATCGAAATAGAAAAGTACAAAATGGCGAGGATGCATACTATTTGAAATGTTTGCAAATTTGTTGCACATTTATTGATAACAATGGCAGGATGATAAAGACGCTCGGGTTACGAGCAATAGACGAGGATGATATTTTCGTCCAGCTAGAGAGTACACAGAGAGATAGAGAAAAAGAAGGAGAAGAAGGAGAAGAAGGAGAAGAAGGAGAAGAAGAAAAGAAAAGCAAAAAGAAAAAGCAAGAAATCGTAGGATTGAAGCGAGGGCGAACGCAGAGGCGTCGGAGGATTCGAGCGAGGTGTTGGAGAAGTACGATGACAGACATATGAGGATTCCAGCGGCGAGATAAGATATGCGCGCCGAATACACGTCCTCCGAAATCTACCTTACGAGTATCTCACCCAATTATTATCTTTTTCGCTAAATCATTAATTCATTTTTTATTCTTAGTATTGAAATAACAAGAAATTATATGAAGCAAGTAGTAAGTAGCGTAGTCGGAGCCCAAAGGGTTAAGGTTAACATTCCATCTTTAATTTTAGTTTGGAGAACACCTCTATGCTAAGATAAATAAGAAGAAAGATCGCTTTGAAAATTTGATATTAAAATGATAGCAATGGTTGCACGCACGTGGCCATACCCTCTCTCATCTCTCTATCTCTGTAGAAATCTCGCAAAGACGTCCCCTTTATTTACATCGTAAAATAAACTTTTTCAATCTTGGAAAGAGAAAGATTCACGGTCAACGTCAGTCTTCGCGCTCGGAGAGATCGCTTAAACGATTTTCATTACGTTGACGGATATGTCCGCGTGCTTCTTCCTCCTCCGCAGAACCCAACTATGTGTACAACTGTGTATATATAGTTGATAATATTTATAAAACGAAAAAAGAGTCCTCTACTTATGCTAATTATATAACATTAACATTTCATTTGGAGGATTATATTAGGAATAAATATTTAGAAAATAATAATTTGTAGAAATTCAAATGATTGAATTGAAGAAAGAGAAAGAGAAAGAGAAAGAGGAAGTCGAGGAAGACGAATCATAGGTCGGTCGGTCGGTTGGTCGGTCGGTCTTGTACGAGACGCAAGTTCATATCCTGCGGTACCAGCCGTACGAGAATATGGCCGCAATGACAGATTTACAGATTCCAGCCATCGCCTTGTCCTCTTCTTCGGGATTCTTAAAGCGTATATCCAACGAGCAAGCAAGACGCGTCGCTTCGTCTCGGACGGGGACGGAATGGCCGGAGTGCACGTCAAATCGCACCTCCAATGTTTACGCTTTACGTCCGCAACTTTCCTCTCCGTCTCCTCCCTAATACCGCCATCTCTCTTACTTCCTTACTCACCTCTTTTATTTTTTCTTTACACGCTGCTACTTTTCCTTTGCTCCACCAAGTGGAAGCCAGGAGGAAGCCAAGAGGAAGCCAAGAGGAAGCCAAGAGGAAGCCAAGAGGAAGCAAGTCTTTGCCCTTTCTGAAAGTATGTACTTGGAAATTTGGAGAAGAAAATATTTGTCTACAAAGTGAACGTCAGGAAATAGTAATAATAATCATAGTTTGGCCAAAAAATCCTAGGAGGGAATACGAAATCAACAATTACATTTGATAAAAGTTGTACAAAAATATCGAAATTAGCTCGAAAAGTATAAAAATGTTTCTTTCGTAGCGAGCTGCTCTAAGCGAAAACCCTGGCGAAACCCCTGGCGAAACCCCTGGCGAAACCTCTGGCGATGACGGATTCATGGCCCGTGGGATGCAAGACGTTTCCTTCTCTCGTCTCTTTTCCTCCTCTTTTCCGGCAAATTCAACCGAGCGATTCATTTGTCGGTCTTTGATCCGCGACCAACGAGGCACACTCGGAAAATTAGCGAGATTTATTACGTTCTTCCTTAGAATATACACAATTTATACTTTTTTCTATTTTTTTCTATTTTTCTCGTCACCTGTTCTTATGATAGAATCCGAATCTTCGTTTTAACGATAATGTCCAATAAAAATATTTCTTAATTGGCAAATTATATTATTGTATACATTGTTATTGATAGCAGCGATTAAAAAACTAATTGTAAGATGAAAGGACTACTTTGTCGAAAGGATACCCAACGACCCACCCTGGGCATCTTTGGTGTTCCGTTTATCTTGAAATGATCTTGCTCTACGAAACGTCTTTGAGGGTGTATCTTTTTATGTTGCTTGACCTTTCGAGGGCCAATTCCTTTACGTTCCTCGTGTGAAAAGATGAAAGCAACTTCTTGATCGCAAAATCTTCTGTTTTACGGCCGGCGCCGCCGTCACGTGCAGTAAGTTGAAAATGAAAAGGGTCCGCGAGGGACCTTTTAAATAACATTTACTAGACAGAGAAATTAGAACATTGCTTGACAGTGACCCTCGTTTACAATTGAATCTTTTTCAAAAAAATATTCAGTAATACTTGCTTGTAACCGCAAAATGTTCTTTGCCAATGAGAAAATGTATCCGTGGTCATTAAGGATACGCTAATATGTTTACACAGCGCGTCGTCGTTTGGTACTCGGTCATCAATCAAGAGGCACGTCCGTCTGTCTCTCCGTAGGTGCCGCGTGCATCACGGCCACTGCCAGAAGATACTCCAAGTCGTAGTCTTACGACTTTAGGTGTTTGTTCGATCAGAATTTCGGAAATTTTGGAATGAAAGTGATAAAAAGAATACAATTTGTTTGGAAACTTGGTGTATTTGTGCTTATTTTGGAAACAAAAAGTAGACTAGTACGTTAAAGGTAGTTTAGTACGTTAAAGAAAAGTCGCATTTTTGATCGGATAACTAGTCGAAATGTTCGTTAAATTGGAAAAGCACGCAACTCTTCTCTAAACTTAAAAGTACAATGGCACGATACTCGAGGCATAATTTATTAAGGCACTTAACGGTCCCGCACTCTCATGGGTTGTCACGGAGCGTTTACATTCCCGTCTTGGCTCAAGAGAGCGTTTTAGGCTCGTTCGGCATTTGAGATACCTCGTATAAATAGACGCACTTTGCTCCTACAAAAGGCACTTTCCTTCTTGAACGACGTTACGTCGAACTTACGATCGAACTGGTTAACATTTTAACGCAAATCCTAAGATACCTATGTATATAATAGTATATGCATATCAAATGTTTTCTAACGAACGTCGTTATAGAAAATATCTAACGTTAAATACAATATAAATATACAATATTCAATTCAATTCAATTCAATTATCGTGGTCCGTAAAGAGACGACGTACTGGGATGCGCAGGGTGAGCAGGGTGAGCAGGGTGAGCAGGGTGTGCAGGGTGCGCAGGATGCGGATGAGGATAATGAAGGGAAGAATTTACGTGAGGATTCGATTGTCCGTGGTGATGTGAATGAGGTGGCGGCGGGGGAGGAGGGGGAGGTGGATAAGAGGACCAAGGTCCCGTAGGAGCTGTAGGATAAAATTGATGATGGTGATGATGATGATGATGTTCTTGACTCGACAAGTTAGGTATTTGCATTCCCTGCGGTATAATAGCGTTAGGATATCCGCTCGCGGAAATAACATTAGAGTTAGCGTTTACTACGGTGCCACTGGTAGAACTTGGTGCTGTTCTCTTGGCAGGATTCTGCTGTTGCATGGTCGAGGAAACGGCGGCGGCGGCGGTGGCGGTGGCCACGGTGTCGCAATCGTCGGACTCGCAATCTCGAAAACCCTTGGCAAAAGGATTGCTAGCAATTTTCAATTGCGTTATACGATGATTTTGGTAAGCCGTGACCGCGGTGAATATCGTCTCCGGGAAGGAAAACGTTTTGAAATTTTCCGTCCTTGGATCTGGTGCTGAACCTGGAGGAGAAGGGGCGACCACCACGTGACATCGCGGTTGATATCGGTGCATCGAATTCAAGATGATCTGGAGAAAAAGAATGGACAAGAGTAGAAAAGAGCAGAAGAGATGAAAAAAACATAGAGAGATGAACATAGCTCTCGTTTATACGAAGAGGAGGAAGAAGCACCACAGGGGGGCGGTCACAATGTTTGACAGGCAGAAGAGAGTCGGTGACTAATTAGTGTAAAAACTAACCCCCGAGCCAACGGCAATACGACACCCTCTTGGTTCTTTCCTATGCGTACGCTAATGTGCATATGCCTTGGCGAAGAGAGAGCGCACGTGTGTCTCCGCGTCCGGGAAAAATAAGACAAATTCAAGAATATTGCGTCCATGGAAAATGCGTGTGGCCCCAAACGAGCAATCGAATTTCTTCTCTTTTTCGACCAACGTCTCATCCTACTCGCGTCCACCTTTCTTCTTTGACAAATCTGTGCCACACAAGAATAAAAAAAAAAAAAAAAAAACACAAAAAAGAAGAGAAAAAACTCGAACACGAATGGTATGCGATCCGGAAAGGTTCTCTTCGATAAGATACGCCAATTAAGAGACGTTCTAGCAGCATCGTCTTCTCCTTAAAGCCTTTTTCCATACGCAATTAAAAGAACAAACTAGCCTGTTTGTCGCCTTCCTAGCCTTCCTCCTCACTCTTTCTCTCTCTCTCTCTCTCTCTCTCTCTTTCTCTTTTTTGTGTCAAAGGTCTTCTCTTACACGGCGAGCAATAAATTGTCGAAAGGAACGCGAGCGGAGGGCACGAGACTACTCTGATCTCTTTCAAGGATTCCGTGAGCGTCGAAAAATAGAGGGGTGTTTCTGGTAGAAAGCCGGCCCCTCGATGATCATTATTCGATCAACATTTCGATTAGTATTTCGATTAGTATTTCGATTAGTATTTCGAAGCAATTTTATGAGCAAAAGCAACAACCAAAGTAATACGAGTCGCGAAAAAATCAACAAAGACATTCTCCCAGGTGCACTTTTTGTTGCGTTTGCAATACCGATTGTAACACACTGGTCGTCTACCTTCGATTTGGCACGACAAATCGTTCCGATTATTTTTGGCTATCCGATTCTAATTAAGCTTCTTGTTACGCTTGTTTCATTCGATAAGAAGAACAACTGTTTCGAGCATCGACCCTTTTTCTTTCTTTCGTCAATCGCCGACCCGACTACTCCGAGTTTGTAAATTAGCGATCGTTAATGTAAATCGATATACGTAAGCGTGTGATCGTTGAAAGAAAAATCGTTGAAAGAAAAATCGTTGAAAAAAAGTTTCAAGTTTATAATCATAATCAATCTTATGAAGAAAAACGTTTTAAAGTTTATCTAAAGTTTATCTTAACATTGTGTTCTTTGCAGCTGAAATTCGTGATAAATTGCTAACTTATGTAGAAATTCTTGTTCTTTGGTATAACGGCCGCGTATGCACATGAAATTATAACAATTTGTGATGTTCATTCTTTCATAGGTTCGACCTCTTTTCCCATGCGTTTATGTTTATCGTTTACGTTAACTGTGTTTACGTTATTCTAGGCTTACGATGGTCCATGCCATCGTGGCGACAGGGGAAAAGATCAATTTAAACTCGAGTATCCAAGTTGCTTTGCGTGGATGCTTGATCGATCCAACAAAAAAAAAAAAAAAAAAAAAAAAAAAAACTCGTAAAGTCGAGTAAAAAAGAGTACATTTTCAAAGTAATATTTCGTTCTCGCGAAAAGAGTCATGGCTTTAGGGTGAGTTAGAATTTGTGGTAAACGACAGCCTCGTATCTCAGCTCAATTAAAGCGAACTCGTCCGAAACGACAAACACGTGGAAGAACAAGAGTAGGAACGTTGTCGTCGTCGTCGTCGTCGTTGATGCCGTCGGCGTTGACGTCGACGTTGCCATCGAAAACATGCTGCATTTTTCATTCTACTTTATTACGAGGGTACTTTCAAAATGAGAGAGAGAGAGAGAGTTTTAACGAGGACCGGAAAAGAAAAGACACCCAACCTACGAGTTTGATTTAAGAATCTCAAAGATGATCAGTTTTTCACGGACTTACGTGGCCGTTGTCATCGAGTTGATTATTGGTTAGTTTGAGTTTGTCAAAAGAGACCGGTTGCTTCATCCAGTGAGCTCCGCTGGCAGGACTGTCAGGATGCATGTGAATCCTGGGTGGTGAAACTGGATCGGCCCGACCAGCAACGACCCAAGCACTGCTGTGAAAAGCATATCTGTATCTTTTGTCGTCGCACGGGACAAAATCCATGACCAAAAGATACTCCGTGTTTGGGTCCAAACCAAAAAGTCGACACTGAAAAAAGGTGGTCGCTTTCTTATTTATTTTTTTGTTTATACATTCCTATGTTTAGTGGTTTAAGTTGTCACCTGAAAAGTAGGAAACATTCTCCTTCCAGCTTTGGTCACGATCATTTCTGTTCCCAATTGATGGAATTCTTCCCAAAGTGGTTTAGCCTCGAGCGCTGCCCCAGCTCCAGCGAGCGCCGGATGAAGCGGAATCTTCGAGCCGATTTCTCATTACCCTCGTCGCTTCTACGTCGATGGTGATGATTATTGGTGACGTTATTATGATGATGATGATGATGATGATGATGATGGTGGTGATCACCATGATGACGATTATTATTGTTCCTGTCGTTTCTAAGATCCGCCGAAGAGGAAGAGGTAGCTACCACCGATGTTACTGCCGGCGGATTCGAAGCGTGCGCCGACGCCAAAGAGGACTTGTTTGAATTTGTTGTTGGACTTCGGGATCGTTTAACTCTGCCTGCGCTTTGTAAACACGCTAACAGAATAGATTATATATAAGCTTGGAACACAGGATTTAGGATAGGAAAGACGGAAGGATTGGACTCACCTTCCATTTGTTGCATCGGTGACGGTACCATCGACAATTGTTGATGCTGCTGCGTTGGCCATTGTTGGTAGCAACAATCGGCGGCGGCGGCGGCACCACCACCGATATCGTGTCTTTCTTCTTGCTGTTGTTCTTGCATATTTAACTTAAATAACCGAAGAACACATTGAATAAGCCACAATATCTAAGAACTTTAGCATTGAAACCTTTTTCTTATATCACTTTTCCTTCATTTTTTCAATATTTCCAATCGATCGACGACGACGATGACACTTTAAAACAACACTTTGACTTGACATATTACTTTGCCGATCAATTAAATAATAACGTTTACGAGAGGACGAGCAAATTTAAAAGAAGAAGAAAAACACAAGTATGTATTATGATAGAAGGAAGGGTATTCTTCGTTCGTCGTTTTAAGTCACAAAATTTGACCGAATTTCGAATTGGAGCCGTTGACAGCTAGGCGTATCACAAGAAGAGGGCTACCAAGGCAGAAATAATGATCTCAAAACTTGCCGACCGACCGATCGTCAACGGGACTTGTCCTCGCCTTCGAGAGAGTTTGCTGACAAGAAAGGATTTCTGTAACGGGAACGAGAGAGGGAAAGAGACAGAGGGAGAAAGAGAAAATCTCGGACGATGAAATCGGATGATGATTCAGAAAGGACTCTCTGCTGGCAACTACCCCCGCTAGTAGTCTTATCATCGGAACATCATTCTCTTTCCCTCTCCCTCTCCCTCTCCCTCACCCTCTCTCAAATCGTTGAAGAGCTGAAAAAGCTACGGGCGGAGGTGCCACGCGAAAGGAGGGGTTTCTCGAAGAACCTCCTACATGGACACCCACGCGTACTAGAAAGCCAAGTTCCTTCTGACGCCTCGCAACTTGGCATCGTTCTTTTGGCCCTCTCGCCGAAAGCCCAAGTCCCGCCTCTTTTCTCTCATTCTCTTTTCTTTAAGGGTAGCACCGATTTCTCAGCCAAACGAAATTCAACGCTCGACCACGACGACACGCCGCAAAGCTTCCAACAACACAACTTTGCCTGCAGAGAGTGTGTATATATATATATACATGTACACGCATCTACCTTTACGACCGACCGGCGGCCGACAGACCACTACGTTATTTCAATGACCATACACACTCATACGTCATTGTCTAGATTCCAAGTATAGTATTTGCTTATGTTAGAAGTAATAGATACTTGTTTACTTTATCACCTCTTATCTTTTATCGATTAATTACTTGGGAATCTCGTTGTAGAATCAGAGCTGTAAACAGGTTGTCAAAAGTGATCAGCGTGAATGTTATCATTTATTCATTTTTGATGTTGGTTGAAAAAATATGAAGTGGTAAAAAATACACGATCTAGCTAAAATTGTAGTTTACGAATTTATTGTTTAATATTCGCTATCATTATTGTAATTGCATTGTAATAGCATAGTACCAATACTGTCATTTTATATGTATGTATGTAGGATGTATGTGTGTGTGTATCAAAATCAAAATCAAAATCAAATGACGATGATTTACGTGCGACGAATATAAAGTAGAGAACAATTACAGTTTTTAGCAAAGTTGTATATATTAGAGGACGTTGTTCGTTAAACAAAGCGATACTGCGATACTGAGTTTTTCGCTCCGATTTATTTATAAAAAAAGGAAACTTTGAATATACAGATATTAGAGAAAGGCAAAATAATCGATTCCAGTTATTGTTTGTTTAAATTGAGGAGAAAAAAATCGTTGCATTTTATATAAGATAGATTAAATGTTCATAATAGTACAGAGGAGAGGAAATGAAAATCGAAAGAATACACTATTGTGATAACGATAAAAACAGTTTCATCCTGCCACGATAATAAGTAGGACCATAAACACAAATTTGTATCCTTGATAGAAAATATTTCTCTTTTATCATATTTTCACTTAAACTCAACGTAATATACATATTACGTAATGTAACGCTTAACTACTTGCGTAAAATATATTTTATTTAAAACATAATGTAACATAATATTACTTCCTTTACGTGTTAATGTTTAAAATTGATATAAGGCAAGGGTCCGGAGAAGCTTTGCAACGTTCTTATAAATCTATTACGTTATTTTCATATTGAACTATTATTAAAGGGTTCTACAAAAAAGTGAAACTTTATTTTATTTTATTTTATATATATCTCGCATATATTTATATATATATATATATAAAGACGTTTATGTTACGCAAATCCATTCATCTACCAATCTGTTTTACGAAGTTTGTGCGAGTGTTAGTTGTTTTTTCTTTTTTTTTTTTTTTTTTTTTTTTTTATCAGAGAAACGTTGAGCTTCGATTATGATAACATTACTTTGTACAAGGTTCGTACGGACGTATTACAGTCGATAATTAACGATCATAGGCAGTCGCTAATAATACATTATCGCGCTTACAGATCGTATATTATTATATCGTTATAATCAAGATTCCGGATATTTTGTTGGTCGTATCGCGTTACATTATATATAGGGAACAAATTTAAGCGGAACAAAATAATGTTACATATATATATATATATATATAATTTCACTTCTGTTAGACAGAACTATATAAAAGCTGCAAGAGAGTGATAAATATTATAGTTCAGAGATCATTTTATCGAACGAGTGATAGCTATTATTATTCTACGATCTACGTTATTTTAATCCGGTTTTTCCTTTTATTTCCAGTGTTTTTACGCTTTTGGTGTTTTTTCTCCTTTTTTCTTTTCTTTCTTTTCATTTCCTTTCTCGATGACTCGTGCCTTTTCTTATAATATATATATATATATATTTATTTATTTATATTTTCTTATTACTCCATAATTAAATCGACCGCGTATACGTACAAATAGAAATCAATTTCCAACCGATAAATTCTACCTTCATACAACTGAATTATTTTCATTTTGAAAATCTCGCAAATAACGAACAACGCCTCTCCGGATAATATCTGCCATCTTTTTAAGTAGTCATTGCTTTTTTTTCTTTTCTTTTAAATGAACTTCGTATGCTCTGCAATGAATTAATAGCAACTCTTATTAATAAGAATTCGCAATGTCAAAAAAAAAAACGGATGTGGGGAACAATACATAAGATCCTAAGTCTTTTGCGTCCAAAAATCATTCTAATAATTTCACTTCTTTTTATTTTTGTTATTTGCACCTCGTGGAGGAGTTACTGGTCTTCCTGCGTTTAGACCGCCATAAGTAAATTTCCTTTTATCCGCTGGTTTTAAAATTTGGAAACTACACATTAGAGTCTCGTCTACTGACATCATGGCACCAGCATTATCAAATTCCCCACAGTAATTTGGAGCAGAAAATAAAGTTACCAATTGTCGTTTAGCAAAAAATTCATAGCCATCTTCTACTACCTGAAATGTCAATGAAAATGTTTATTATTTATTGTCTTTGGATTGAAATTGGAAGAAACATAAAGGGACAACACTACCACTACAACACTTACTTGATGCGCACGGCATATCAGATCAAAATCGTGTTTATGTAAAAATTTCGCAACGATTTCGGCGCCAAACGTAAAAGAGACGCCACGATCATTTTCACCCCAACCCATGGTATCTTTATCTGGATCGGACCATAGTAAATCGCAAAGAAGCCCTTGATCTGGTACATCTGTAGGTCGCATGATACGTCTAATCTGTTCCATGCTTTGAAGATCTGGACTCAATCCTCCATGACAACAAAATATTTTCTCATCCACAATAGCCGCAACAGGTAAACAATTAAAACAATCCGTAAAGGTTTTCCATAACTTGATGTTATATCGGCGTTTACCTGAAATATGTATTACCTTACTTTCACATACATCTATTATTATAAGCAATGTAAAGCTTCTTTTTTGTTTATAACTTTAGAAAATACTTACACTCGTCATAAAACCCATATATCCTGTTGATAGAAGCGCATTCATGGTTACCTCTGAGTAAGAAAAAATTTTCTGGGTACTTGATCTTATAGGCAAGAAGAAGACAAATGGTTTCTAAAGATTGTTTTCCTCTGTCGACGTAATCTCCCAAGAAGAGATAATTGCTTTCGGGTGGAAATCCACCATATTCGAACAATCGCAATAAGTCATAATATTGACCATGAATATCACCTTAAAAAGCAAGTCCTTAATCAAGTCTTAACGAAATATATTAATTATACAATGGTTTTTAAGCAACGTCATACATTTTATCAAAACTTACCACATATTTTAAGCGGTGCTTCAAGCTCTAGCAAAATAGGCTGAGACAAAAATATTTCACGAGATTTAAGACAAAGGCCTCGAATTTCTCCCTCTGATAATTGTACATTTTTTCCTGGTCTAGCACCTCTTACTAATAAAACAGTCGAAAGGAAAAAATGAAAGATTAATAACGTTAACAAATCTTGTCTATTTAATGATTTCAATTGAATCTATTACATATAGAGATTTCTCAGAAATTCTAGACACGCAACGGACACGCAACGAACACGCAACGGACACGCACGCGCGTATACGCAAACCGAACGCAAGCACGCACCCTTGATCGAATATTTGCATGAATCAGCATGAGCTCTTAATATAGCTAATAGATACAATCTATAATAGACAGCATTGATGTGGCGACATCGACGATATTCGTCCAAATAATATGACGAGTGTTGCAAACGACAAATAATATATTTCAATAAAATAGAAAAGTAGAAGGAAAGAATCGGGCCTCGCCCAAATGTTGTTTCGACAATTTGAGGGCGGTTGTCAACCTCATTTTTATGTAAACAAACCATCGATAATATTGTAACTCTCTCTTTCCTTTTTCTTTCTTTCTTTCTTTCTCTCTCTCTCTCTCTCTCTCTCGCGCGCGCGCGTACTCGCCGAGATTCCTTAATGCGATCTGTCGTGTTTAGATTTCATTGCATAATCGGTATATCGAAAGGTAGAAGACAAAATATATGGATATGCGCTAGATAAAAATAAGAGAAATAATATGAAAAAAACATTGAAGGAAAGTAAAAGGTGGAGAAAAAATGACGCGGCTTACTAACTCCGTACGATAGCTTCTTCCTCCCCCCTTTCCCCGATACCCTTCCCGCTTCTCTTAAGAAGAATGATCGGAGAGAGCTTTACCTTCTAACAATCGACCTATGATGCTATCAATGTTTAACTTGTCGGTCTCAGCCATCGGACCGGAGTTTCGTGCGCGTACCGGGCTTCACACGGAGCACCTTGATACGAGGATGAGCCTTGATTTTTCTGGATCTTAATTCGTCTTACACAAAGCACTTTATCGTCTTCGCGGTTTTCAACAAGGTACCCGCAATGGCCGCCCGGAGGAACCGCGCACTCCACTCCCTTTAACTCACTCACTCTCTCTCTCTCTCTCTCACTCTCTTTTCTTCTTTTCCTCCTTCCCTGTCGTTCTTCATGACATTATCCCCTCCAATTGAGTCGGAGTACCGCCACGACCAAGCTTAACCTTATTTTCCAATGCGCGCGCATCGAATTACCACTCACTTTATTGACAACGTTTTTTATTGGACAACGTTGAGCGCAAATCCAACGGACGAATCGTACGTTTGGAATTGGACATTTCTTTCATTTTCAATTTCCTATTTTTATTCTTTCATTTGCAGTTTGCAATTTGCAATTTTTCAAGATTATTTATTATTAATGGTGATAGAATTATTCTCTCTTGCAAGCAGAACGACAAATACAAATACATTTTTTTCTTTGATACTTAACGGCAATTGGTCCATTTGAAACGATATACTGACAACCGATTTCATCCAATAGCAAGCGATTTTTGTAATATTGCTTCAACGTTATTCGATCAAACGGAAATTTTAGAATAAAATCGCTATACTTAAAAACAGTTGACGACAACATGAAAAACTTCTGCCCATACGAAGCTACTTCTCTTGAATAAAGGTAAAAAAGTGAATTGAAATATTAGAAAATTGATCCGAACTTGATATTAATAAACAAATTGACTATTATTTCTCTGTATGAAAATTTATTTTTGCTTAGCAGTTGTAGCATTGAAAATACCGGCGTCAAGTGGTATATCAATTATTCTCGTCGATTCCATTCTACATTAGAAAAATATGCCAGAAAACGTGGTAAATATTTCATATTTATTCTACATTTCATTTTAGATTTCATTTTCACATTTTATTTGATATCATGAAAATTTGTTGTTGCTACAAATTTTCTTAATATCTCAGATAGAGACTATGTAAGTTTCTTTTATTTCTAATAATAATAACAATAATAATAATAATCATCATCATCATCATCATCATTAATTATGATTATTAGTAGTATTAGTATTAGTATTATTACAATATGTTATATCATAGAAAAATGTTAAAACAAAATATCTGTATAAATAAATAATGAAAGCTCGTAGTAGAATCAAATCTAATTAGTTCAATATAATTATATATATAAGAAATAGGTATTTCATTAGTTAATAAATAATGAATCATCCGTAATATAGTTGAACGGAGATCATGTGGACGTTAAGGGTACGAGTTGTGATGTTCAGGAGAATGAAGATGTTAATACGGAAAATGACGTACACTTTGAACCAATCATATCTTTACCTCTAATAGAGGTTTCAAATAACGAAGAAAATGAAGAAGAGATGATCAAATTGTAAGTCTCGAGTTCTATACTCGAAATATATACGAAATATATATTATATAAAGGTTATATTTGTTTAGCTTAATACTTGTTATTTTGCAATTACAGAAGAGCTAAACTATATCGTTATGAGTCTGCTATTAGCCCACCTGAATGGAAAGAGCGTGGTACTGGAGAAGTAAAGCTATTAAGACATAAGACGAAGAATACAGTTAGAGTGGTAATGCGTAGAGACAAAACGTTGAAAATATGTGCTAATCATTTTGTCACTCCTTGGATGGAATTGAAACCAAATTGTGGTAGCGACAGGGCTTGGGTTTGGAGTGTTCTTGCTGACTTTGCCGATGAACAACTTAAGCCAGAATTACTTGCAATACGTTTTGCAAATGCAGAAAGTAAGAATTTGTTTTCATTCTATATTAATGTTTGATTACTTTATTGCGTATACACATTAAGGTAACATTTATTTGTATCGTATTTAATGAATGTATTGTTTTTGTTTGTTTTTTTTTCTCTCTCTCTCTCTCTCTATCTAAGATGCATCATTATGGAAAGATGCTTTTGAAAAAGCAAAATCCATAGTGAGATCTGAATGTGCAATTTACGCTGGCAAAAGCAATCCTGAAATTAAGAACGTCGATAGTGATAGTGAATCCTGCAGTGATGTAAGCTACAGTGGGAGTACTGACAACGAAGAACAAACAAACAAAGAAAAAGTTCGCAAAGAGGTTTCTCAAGAATCTGTGGAAAATGTCAAAGTCATAGAAAATACAGAGGATGTAACTAAAGGACTTGAAAATTTAGAAGTACAAGATAATTCAAAAATTAATAAGAATATGTAAAATGTAATGAACTACTTTCAACAGTGTAGGGGTAAAGTGACGTTAATATTCATATGATGATGGCACATTCCAAGCAATATGCAATATTTATGTATGCATACACATCCATACATATGTTGTACATGTATGCATTCAAAATAATACACTACCGATGCTTATAAGATCTGCGCGCGCGCACGCGGGGCAACGATTTTATAGAGAAATTTTTAAATTCGATACAAACTAAAATATATATCTTCGCTTTATTAATAAGGTGCTGTTTTTAAGAACGTTTTACGCTGCGAGTTTTTTAATCAATAGCAGATGGAGGAAGAAGTGATAACATTTTTATACATGAAAATGTTTATCAATAGAAATTTGATAACCCTGAATACATGTAAAAACACGACGTAAATTTAAACATTTAGTATTTATATATACAGGAGTGAAATTTCAATTTGTAACAGTACTATGTTCAAAGATATTTTATACATTACTATTTTAACGATTAATTAAAATTCAAGTTAACAAGTATATGAAAATAAAGAGAAGTATTACAAATATATTTTTGTTTTCATTTTGCAGTATAGATTAAAACAATGATGACAAGACAAAACGTTGTCAACACTCTTGTTAACAACAAGAGAAAAATAAGGCAATTGTCAATATTTTTTGAATATTTTTTAATATATTGGAGGAAATTCATATTATGTAAGAAATTGTTCACAACTCGTCCCTGTGCGTAAATGATTGTAAAATGTTTCTCCTTTCTTCCATTGTACGTTTCTTATCGTTTGACAATTTTCCTTTTAGAAGGCCCTCCAGACGCGTTTGTTCCGTTTGAACGAATATGTCTCCTCTCTCCAATATTCTTTCCATCATTTTAACATACACCTTTGCAGCAGCACGTTGCGTTTCTGGTAATGTTTCTTCGAAAACCTTAGCTTTGTATAAAATTTCCTGAAAACAAAAGATCATACATATAGAGTTACAGATAAGATAATAGAGAACAATTTCAACGATTGTTTCTTTTAATTAGTCCATCTTTTACTTGTCTATCATTTTCTGCGCTGCTTTTGAATTCTTCAGCGAGCCTATCCAATTGCTCTACGCAACCTGGTAATCCAAGATATACGCCCGACTTTGATTTAATGAATCGTTTAATATTGTCCGCAGTAAAATCAACATCCTTTTCTGCGACAAACCTAAGAGGTTCTGTTTTTCCTTGTAAAAACAATAGAACGACTGGAAAATCTTCTTTCTTAATGTTATAACGCTTAGCCAAATCTGCGTTATCTTTGTTGCCAAAATCTTTAACGCCAACTTCTGCAACTAAAAGATCTTGAGAATCTTTAGTAGTTGCAGCTATCTTTCCAAATTGTTCGTGTTTTTCTCCGTATGGGAATGCAACGTCAAATTTAACAACAACTGCCTTAAACTTGGCTATCACCTGTAATAGTAACAGAGCATGTTCAATTATTCATGAAAAAAAGGATTAAATGCGTGTATTTACAATGCATTGTACAGGTAACGATGGTAACGGATCATCCAAAACACAGCGATAATACAAAAGAAACATGTTCTTTTTATTATTGAAAAGAATAAAGAGAATGAAATGTGACAAACCTTGTCAAAGGAATATGAATCCAAAGGGACGCAACCTTTGCAATCCTCAGCGATAGAAACGCTCGATCCGATGATCGTGCCGATGAATAAAATCAACGGTATTAACATCTTACTCTCGAAAAACGATCGATTCGATTAAGTCAAAAGAATGAAAGAAAAGGAAAAATAAATCGCATGAAATATAAAAATAGGAAAATTAGAGGAAAGAAAAGTTAATTAGTAATTATCCTTTCTTAATATATTGCTCGAATTGTCGTCGTCGAATTGTCGTCGTCGAATTGTCGTTGAATTGTCGTCGTCGAATGTCGTCGAACCGTCACCGGTTGTACAGATTCATAAAAAACAAATTTACCGAAGGTGTCTCTCTCCTTGATATTGACTCTCTTGTGCGCAATCGAAGAATCGAACAATCGAAGGAAGACAAGAGTCGTCGAGGGAAGAAGAAAAAGATCGAACAAGATGAAATTGGAATTAATTGTCATCGATATTTGACTGGAAAAAGTAATACGCGAGAGAGAAATAAATGTAGAAATTTTCGAGCTGCAAGGAGGGAGAGTGATGAGGCTTTGGGTAACGTCGAATCAGAATCGACCACGAATGTGCCACGCTATGGCATAAAGTAGGATAAAGACGCGCTCATTTTCTACTGACCACGTTACAGCGCAAGTGCATTAGCGGCTGACTACGAATCGTATCAAACTGTTAGATATTTATTTTTTTTTTTATCTATATATTTTTCTTTATTCTTCAAAGATTCATTGTGTATAATTTGCAAGATAAACAAGATCAATGAAAATCGTTACAATTATTTTTTCTTCTTTTGCGGAGCACTGTAGTTTTGACTAACGAGTTCTTCTTCGAGGAAATACTCTCTCAATTGTTGTAATTTATGGTCATTTTGCTCTATACATGGAAAATATATAATTAGGAAAATATAAACGTAAACGCGCGAAGGTTATTTCATTTTTACCTTTAAGTACTTCAACGTAGTCCAATTCTCCGCCAAAATCTTTAGGAAGGCATTTGGGAGGTATATGTTGGTAAACTTCCGACACATCGCCGGTGTATGGGTGTATCTATGTGTAACAATGCGAGTTTATTTGATTAAATAAATAAAGGGAAAGAACATTTTCCTATATTATTCCTCTTATTTGTTAATTTTACCAGTTTAAAAAATTCTGGATTCATAAAGGGTCTTATGATTGCGAGAACTTTGTCGAGGATCCAGGTAGCGTTTAGAATATGAATACCCTTCAATCTAAATGGTATTCCGTCTTGAATATATTGAAAGAATTTTCGAATACTGCTGATGGAAAGTGTAGATAAGTGTCCCAAGGATACACCAGTCATGTCAAAAAGAAAAATATAACCGGGTTCGCAACCTTCGGTATAAAGAGTTGCATCCACAGTCATCATGAGTAATTTTAAAGCATCGCCCAATTTGTATTTATTTGGATCAGTGTCTTTTAATTGCTTAAAAATAATACGATATCCATTGGGATCCGGTACAGGTAGCGCTGTAATGTTTCTATAACATGAAATTCATTCACCTACAGCACAACAATATGTTTATAATATCGCGTTAAAATAATAGATAAGTAAACAGTTACAGCTTTTTTAGGGTACATTGCAAGCTCTCTGAATTGGGATCGCGGTTGCTAAAGACATCGGGAAAAGTTGTTCTTATTTTGTAGTAAGCTTCCATGCATCGCAATGTCGCGTCGATTTGAAAATAGCAACTGTGCGCAAAGATTGCCAACTGTTCTACTGGAATATCAGAAAGGTTTCTTTGCCGAATCCATTCTTCCAACTTTAGTAATAGTTCATCCGAAAGTTCGGGGTACTTTTTTGTCGAATCTTCGATCGTATGTCCGAGTTTCATATTAGAAAGCAGTAATATCGCTAATGCAAATCTTTCATAAGAAAATTTCTCTAAATGCTGTATGCTGTAATAAACGTAATAAGTTGAGAAATATTGAAAACACATTCTTCCATAAAGTGTTTTAATATTTATCCTGATACATATCTACTATGTACTATATATTTCAGAACTTACAAATATTCCTATATTGAAACACAAGTCAAGGATGCGTCGTTATTTTATTAGCACGTTTGCTTCCCGTTTTTCTCTACTCGTTGCTATTTTGTCTTTTGCCGAATTTGTCCTAAAAACGTTAGAATATAATCGCCAATCCGATTGTTGGAAAAAACATACCTTATTTGACTGTTCGTTTTGAAGAAATTGTCATACCTTGCGATGCTCTCTTTGCTTGGATGGCTCTACTTTGGTCAAATTATTTCCAACTAAAGCAATCGTAAATTGGATACGTGCTAATTATATAGGCTTATCAACGATCGAACAGTTCGAGAACGTTCGAGATAAATTGAAACAACAAAAACAATGACCATCAGAAGATCCGATGGATAAAAATTGCATACGGCTCGTTGATGAAAACTGTTCGCCGCGTGTATGTATCTTTTCTTTTTTCTATGACACGGATCTTTAATTGTTTCTTTTTTTCAACTCTTTCATAATATTATACATATTATTAGACAGATCGTAAGACAGTTTTCAATGAAGAACAAACGTTTTTCCATAAAAATCGAGAAAAAATAAAGGAGAACTAAATCAGTGATGGAATCGCTATTAATAACATAACGATAAGATTAGTTCAGTTTATCTAATTGTAAGATATGAGAATATATTGAAACGCGAGTAAAATCGATTTTGGTTCGAATCGGTGAATGGGAAAGATGCGTACTTGCGATGACGAAATCAACGGAACAAATATATGTATATAGGAAGGGTAGTACGTACATTGACGAGGCTTGCTCGATTCATTCTCGATCATCGGTTGAAAGATGAAAAAGCATCGTGATTTGTATTGTCGTATGCATGAAAACAATGATGACAAGAGAGAGAGAGAGAGAGAGAGAGAGAGAGAGAGAAGAGAAAAGAAGGAAGAAAAGCAAAGTTGCAACGGGAATCGAGAGTAGTGACAAGGCTAACGGGTGGCCCGGTCGGCCGGTTCACCACTAGAGGGAACAGGATTTGCCGTAGGCGTCGTACGTTCATTGATAAGCGAGCGTATAACTTGGGTGTG